>NC_081411.1:201755616-201880616 GCF_030272615.1 Cryptomeria japonica | reverse complement strand
AGTATGTAAGCGCATTTATGTCTTCAAGGCCAAATCGACAATTTTGTGATGAACATACGTTGTTGATTGGATAAGTTGTTGAGAGGATACACTCAAGCAGGTACTCTAGGGAAGACTAGAATAGCAAATAGGGCTAGGATTGACAATTTTATGATAGGACATATGTTGCTAATTAGGAAAATACTCAAGAGGATACACTCAAGTAGAGGCCCTAGGATAGGATCAAAGCAACACTTTGTGATGAACAGGGAATGCTACTAGGATAAAAAAAAAGCAATACTTTGTGATGAACAAGGAGTACTAAAAAGAGCAGCACTTTGTGATGAGTAGGGAATGCCACTAAGATAAGAAGTAGTACTTTGTGAAGAACAGGGAGTACTAAAAAGAGCAGCACTTTGTGATAAATAGGGAATGCCACTAGGATAAAAAGTAGTACTTTGTGATGAACAGGGAGTACTAAAAAGAGCAGCACTTTGTGATAAACAGGGAATGCCACTAGGATTGACACAGTTGATTTGCTTGACTGCAGGAGGACCTATCGATGTTGGAGTCACGAGAGAGATTCCCTTCGACTCAAAGTTTACGACCAGAGCCAACATTTGAGGATAGAGCAATAGTTCAGGCTATGGGCTTGCGATATATTTTGTATGTGCCTGAGTTTCAGATGAACATGGGATTGGTGACTATGCTAGCTGAGAGATGGCACTTAGAGACTTGCACTTTTCATTTGTCAATGGGTGAGATGATAGTCACCTTAGAGGATGTATACAGGATACTGAGGATACCAATCGATAGGGAGTTAGTTCCTTATGATCGAGAGGGAGACAGGGATGCACTGAGATGAGTGTTTCAGGATCTAGGACTAGAGATGAGGGTTGGACATGTAGCTTGGGATACCATGACAGCGACAGGATTGGCACTACCAACGGTGTTAGCAGGAGTGATCAGTGGGTTCTTGTGTTCGGATAGGGTGACACGAGGGTTGGCAGTGGGATGGGGGAGGACACTGGAGACATTGGTGATAGAGCACACCAGGTTTGCATGGCGACTGTGTCTGCTAGCACACTTGTAAAATGAGTTGCATCAATTTGTGTATCATGGATCAGCAGGATTGGGATGCAGAGTGACATTGGTGTAGGTATGGGCATATGAGCATCTGTCGATTACACAACCAATACACTTCAGGGGCAGAGGACACGGGCGCAGCTATGTGCATCTGTATGATATGATTACGTCTCAGCCATGGATTGGGAGACTGGAGTATTGGCGTCTGGTTATCGATGAGATAGATAGAGTGGTATGGAGGTCTTACCGGGACTATGAGGAGTGGGAGGATGATGTAGTGGAGTTGTCGTATGTATTCCAGAGAAGGTATCTGATTGGGAGGACACCATATGTTATTGAGAGGCAGTTGGTAGATAGGGTGGGCAGGCAGTTTGGTAGGATATAGAGGATGCCACGGGAGTTGGGGATGTATGCACGGACAGTGAGGGATCAGGTGCATTTAGGGCCATTATTGTCTTATGATCAGGCAGTGACACAACTAGTAGAGATGATTCCCTTGCCTTGGGATATATGGTTGGATATAGAGGATGCAGGGATGGATGCAGAGTATACTACATATTGGGGAGGGCATCTGTTTCCACAACTGACGGATCCAGGGGAGCCAATAGAGGGAGACAGTGGAGGTGATGGAGATGATAGTGGAGATGGTGGAGGTAGAGGCCGACAAAGGAGGTGGGGCACAGTGGCAGAGAGGAGAGTGGTTCCAAGGAGAGAGGGCGGAGAGGAGAGACAAGCTCAGCAGGGTCATGTAGTAAGGGGCAGAGGTGGATTGTCGTTATAGGTGCCAGTAGCACAGGTTCCCAGACAGCTATGAGCTCCTAGACAAGGATAGGGTGAGGGGAGAGAGGAGGAGGATGAGTTACTATCCTTGAGAGAGATCTGTCAGGGATAAGCAGAGGAGATCCAGGATCTAGAGAGGGAGACAGCTAGGCTCAGGAGACAGGTGAGGGACATTGAGCGGGAGAGGGATCATGCTATTTAGCGCTATATAGAGGTTGAGACAGCACTGAGGGTAGGGAGGCAGGCAACAGAGGACACAGGGGCCAGATACGCCTATTCTGCAGGCAGGAGAGGAGATAGCTTATTAGCGAGACCTGTACTATGGAGTGGTACCACCAAATTAGTGGGCTAGGATCTTTCAGAGACCTTCACGGACTGCGACGACCTCTGGAGGGAGAGACAGGAGACAGGCGTCTAGCGATGGGGTCATGGGTCCTCCACCACCACCAGATAGAGGGGGCAGGAGAGATTATCCCGGGGTGGGTCCTTCCAGGACTCAGACTCCGTCGAGGTCAGCCGACTCCGAGGGAGGGAGTTCATCATAGCCTTAGAGGGCTCCCTATGTATAAGTTTTGTACCATTTTGTATGATGATGTAGACACCTTCGGGTGATTGTAGCCATATATATTTTGACATCATTGTATCATGACACTTATAATTTTGAGATATATATATGAGATGATTCTTGCGGCAGCTATATGCATGTGTACCTATGTGATGTTGCTTCTATATGTGATGCATGTTTCTATGTGATGCTTATGATATGGATGCAAATATGTACATGATGAAATACAATATTTTTTGTTCTTTTATGTTTTTAATATGTTATGCCAATGTGCAAATGTGAATGTATGAAATGCAGATGAATATGATAATGCAAATAACTATTTGCATGATGAGAATGTAAAATGTGCTAACATGTGTTGTGTGCAGGATGTGATACAATTGTGATATCTATATGTATGTATGAAATGCTAATATGTGGTAGTGTAGGTGCAAACTACATGAGATGCAAATATTTTTGGTGTGTCATTATACTCAGTCATGTGATAGCAGGCTACACGGACTCAGGGACGATGGAGGTCAATCAAGAAAGGGGGATGGAAGATAGAAGATATGAAAGTGAAAGAGCTTCTTGTACTATTATCATAATTGAGATTTATTATGGCAAATAGGTTATGACAATCGAGGTATATGTTTGACTCGGAAAGTCATTGTACCTGTTTGCATGGAGATCAGATAGTCACAAACAAAGAATGCCCCAGCTCACACTAGACTCACAATGTCCTCATATCCTTGGACAAGTCATAGCATTACTAAGAGACAATCCACAGATAGCAAAGAAAAATAGGTGACGGTACCCCATCCTTGCCTTTCTAGTCAAAGACATCCTGGAGATAAAATCTCTAGTCAGAGACATCCCGGAAAAGATAAGAGACATGTCACCAAAAGATAAAATCAAAAGAAAATCAAGACTCGACACCAACATTCGCTATAGTCCTCAAGTTTAGTGTCTCTTGTCACTTGTGTAAGTCTTATTTGATTGTGGTCACACTGTTTACTTTCACAAAAGGATAGATAGCACTGAACCATAATGTTGTCCGAGTCTGTTGAAAAAAAATTGATTTGTTGAAGCCCATTGTTGTTGTTTTGTCTCATCTAAAACTGATTGAATCCATGAAACTGGTACTTTATTGCAGAGAAGATGAAACTTTATTGCGGATCTGTGGTGCAAGTGTTGCTTTATTGTGGATTGTGTGTGGATAGACTGAAGAAGACTGAAAGAAATTGTACTAGACTTAGAATTTGCCTTAGCCACATATAGGAGCTGATTTATTATGGATGGAAAGGGGTGAAAAGGAAGGATTATTATGAATGGCTAACCAATCTTAGGTAGATCAATGACAAGCCATGATGAGAATGGGTAAGTTTATTATGGATGGATAGGCTGTGAGTGTGTGCAAAGTGAAAGGATGAGATTGAATCCTGAAGGAGGGAGGAGCAAAGGCTCTACAAATGGTGTTGATAACCCGGTTTTCACAATGGTACTTTCCCAAGGCACCACCGAAGTGGTTTTCACCGTTGGACGAAAATGCTTTTTTCTTTACTTTTTTTATTTTTCTATTTTTTTGTGTCATTAGGCGCCTATTTGCCAGGTTTTCACCAAGTAACGATTTTTTATTTTATGATTTTATTTTTTTTGTATTTTTGCATTAAGATATTCTAACAAGCTATGTGTAAAACCTGCAAAGGTGCATGTTATTGATAGGATCCTCCAAAGGTTAGCCCTTTTTGGTTGAGAGTTGATATGCACCGGATTCATAGGTTGTGGTGATGATGTAAGGACCAAGCCAATTTGGTTAAAACTTGCCCTTCTCTCTGTCTTGTTGATTCCTAGGATTTTTTTTGAGAACTAAGTCACCCACTTCAAATGTGTGAGGCTTTACCTTGTGATTGTAGCTGCATTGTTCCTTGACTAAATGATGTGTAGCTCAAGTGACTATCTTCCTTGATAAAGGAACTGAGATAGAATTACTAGCATGTGGACTACACAGGCCCGTACGCGTGTCACCTAAAGAAGTTTGGGAATCCCTAATAACAAAATCCTTCGAGGAAGTTCCATTAAAGGTCCATGATGTATCACCAGAAGGGAAAGGATGCACAGAACAAGTGGATGAGTGATGAAGGCTTATGATTGTGAAAAGAAGTGAAAGTAGGATAGCATGATGGAGACTTAGGACCAACAAGTATGCTTTTTGACTTAAAATTGTAGAAATTTTGCCCCTAGTTATTTGATATTAGGGGAGATCAACTCTTGCTCTTTTTCTTTCATAGGATTTTTATCCTTGACCTTGATTTTTGCAGTGTCCAATAGATTTTGATTTGGATTTGGACTAAAGGCCTTTTATTTATTATTGACTTTTAGATTTTCTTTTCAAATCTTGATTTTTCATCCCCAATGAGTAAGGGCTTTTCTGATTCTTGTTGATCCAAGTCTGGGAAAGGAGTGGAAATGGAATGAGTGGATGAAATGGTAAGGCTATACGAGTTCTCAAGAGGGATGGTGATATTCTCAATAGATTCTTCGTTGGAACCACTCTTAGGACTATTGATATCAAGAGTTGCTTGCACCACTAGAGGAGATTTGCATTCAGACTTAGTAGCCACAACACTAGGTGGTTCAAATCCAATTCCTTAGGAGATATACTCACATGAAAGATATACTCACCACATCCCATTTCTTTATCCTTGAATTTTGCTTTTAGCTCTCCTTTCTTTGATGTAGAAGCTTTCAAGGATTCTGGATCAACATATGTTGATGAAGGAATAGCCTCTTGATTGACTAGGATTGTTATTTCTGATCTAGGTCATAGATTGTTGCAATATATGAATGGGTTCCAATCGCCTTTGACAGTCACTTGAACTCCATCGTGAGGAAACTTAATGCATTGGTGGTATGTAGATGGGACTGCCCTCATCTCATGAATTCATGGGTGTCCTAGCAATATGTTGTATGTGAGATCGAGGTCTAGGACTTGACAAACCACATCCTCCATAATTGGCCCAACTCTGAGGGGCAAGGTGACTATGCCTTTGGATGAACGCTCTTCATCATCATACCCCTTGATGGTAATTTTGTTTGTAGCATTCACAACTTTATCTAAATATCCCAATTGTATTATTGTGTTCAAAGTACATATATTGAGACCAGCTCCTCCATCTATCAAGACTCGTTTTATTCAATGTTTATGTAGGAAGGCTTCAATGTGTAAAGGTGTATTATGTGGTTGGATCACTGAGGCATCGACGGATTTAGTGAATGTAAGGGAGTGTGGAATGGAAAGGTATCCCACCATGGCTTGAAATTGGTCCACATTCAGATCAGTGGGGACAGTAGTGTCTCTCAAAGTTTTGTCAAGAATCACTTTATGTGTGGGGGATATGCATAAGAGCTCAAGGATGGAGATAAGCACGGGCGTCCTCTCTAATTGTTCTACTAGGTCGTACTCAGGTTTTTCTGATGAGGAAGTGATGGTTTTAGCTGGAGCACCTTGCAAAGTGACCTTACCTCGATGAGTTGTGACATTACATTCAAAGGTAGATTCAAAAGAAGGTCCAATGCCTTTTAGGACAACCTTGGGTCTTTGGGTAGAATTTTCAGGCATTTTGTCCTTTATGATAATAGTATAAACATAATTGTCCATCGAAATGTAATTAATAGTTGAATCATAGTTATAAGACACTTTGGTATAGTTAGCTTGCTCATCTATGGCTTTGGCTTTTCCCTTGTCATGTTTAGGGAATGGTTCCTTAAACATCTCATGTTCTTGATTGGATGAATGTCCTTCGATCTCAATGTCACCTCTATCAATAAGATCTTGTATGATGTTCTTCAAGCAATGACAATTTCTTGTTTTATGTCCCTTGTTGTTGTGGTACTCACAATACTCATCATCATCCCACCAATTTGGTTTTACCTTTGGCTCATATGGAGGCATATCTGGAATTTTTATTATCTTATTTGCCACTAGCTTCTTGAAAGTTGACTCAAGTGGTTCTCCCAACGGGGTGTATTTCCTTCATGGTTTTGAAGTTGTTTGAGTATTCACTTGATTGTTTGTAGAGCTTGATCTAGAAAAAACAATGTTGGATCATATTGTATTGGCATCAACAACACCATCATTGACTGTGTTCTTGTTTTTATTCCAAAATCTTGGCTTGTCTTTTCCTTTAAAGTCCTCTTTGTTTTCTTTGAATATTTTGATGATGCCTTGTTCAATTAAGACCTTCTCTATTTCTAATCCCTTTTCAATGACATCCTTGAAAGTGGATAAACAAGCTTTTCTTAAGTCATAACCAATTTCTCTATGGACATTCTGGGTGAACAAATCTACCATTTGTTTTTGTGGAATTTCACAAGAGCATCTACTGGTTAGATTTCTCCATCTTTATAAAAATGATGAAAAAGATTCTCCATCCTTTTGTTTGGTGTTGCACAAAGTGGTGACTGATGTGTCTATCTCTATGTTGTATGAGAAATGTTGGATAAAAGCCTCTACTAGATCACCCCAAGACTTAATTCTAGGTGGGAGTTGGGAGAACCATTCCATAGCTTGATCACATAAGCTTTGTGGGAACAATCTCATCAAGTATGTTTCTTCTAATGCTACCTCAATGCAAGCTGTGAAAAATTGTCTTATATGTGCCTTAGGTTCTCCTTTTCCTCTATACTTATCAAAATTTGGTGTCACGAAATTTGTAGGAAAAGGAGGCATTGGAATGCTTTTTTCAAATGGATAGGGAAATATGTCTCTCATTGTGTAAGCTGGCTTCGGTGTATTTATGTCCTCCATTTTCTTTTGTAAGTCCTTAATTTGCTTCTCCAACTTGTTCTTAGGTGGAGATCGACTTCTTGGACCATATCCCATACCTGAGCCATCGGGTGGAGGCGGAGTATACTACATATATGGATTTGATCATACACATGTTCATATGGAGGAGGTCTATAGTGATGTTGCGTATAAGGACCACTTGGTATAGAGTCATGATGAGGAATGGAATATTTGTTTTATCCATGTATACCATACTCTACAGGCATGTCATGAGTTTTTTCTAATGTGTTGCCCCCAAATTTGACACGGGGTTTCCTTGTGTCCCAATTTTGATCATGCCTTTGGATATCCAATTATTTTGGTGGTTAGTCCTTAGCATTGGTATGTGATTGAGTATACTTTTCTACATAAGACTTTCATAATGGTCTGCAAAGGTAAGTATCATATGCTTGACCATGTGTATGGGGGACCTCAGGTTTTTGAAACAAAGATGAAGGTAATTTAGGCACAAGATGTGGTCCTCTATTGCCTCCACTATTAGGCCTCCTTTGATCCATGTTGAGGTGAGCTTCTTGCAAAGGTCGATGTTCCATTATTTGAGACATGTCAAAATCATGAGGAATCTTGGCTCCACTTTGTGCCATCACTTGTAAGAAGTATTGTCTATCTCTCCGCATTATTTCCTCAACCAATCAATTAAAACAAGGATCCATAATGGAGTCTTCCACTTCTACAGAATGTACGAAAAAGTTGTCCATATTGTCATTGTGTGTATCATTGTTGTTTGTAGTGTTCATATTCTCAACATTTGGAATGTTTCTATAGGAATCCATGTCAGGTAATGTGGTATGATAGGAATTGAAAAAGACATCATTGTCATATTCATAGGCACTCATGTTTGCGAACTCTTGAGCCTCTTTAGTTTTGCTCCTAGATTTTTGGGAACGGGTTTCAACCATGAACTAGGTATTGACCAAGATGTGTGAGACTAGATGAAAATGGAAAGAGTATGGAAGACCAAGAGTTAGATGGAATGTAAATGAATATGCGGTGTTCTTGCAATGTCCAAAGTGTAAGACCAAGTGTGCATGTGGTAGAGTAGGTGTGGCTTCCAAAGAGATGATAGTTTCTCTTGATGAGGTAAGTTGACCTTGACTCTAAGTAAGACCAAATGAGACCCAAAGGTGATAGACCTTGATGAGGGACCACTTAGAAAAATGTTGTTGTATGTAGTGTGTTGACAAAGCAAGATGAGGACAAGCAAGTGACCTTTTGACTCAAGTTTAGACAAATTTGAATGTAATGCAAGATGTAAAGCAATGATGGACTTTGTGAGACCTAGAAATAGGCTAAATTCTAGATGAAAACCCGGAGAGATAACCTAGGAAGCTCAATAAGTCTGAAACTGACTGCTCTTGTTTGCTGGACTGCAAGTTTTCCGATTTTGAACATATATGTGCCTATATACATCACAGGCGCGGTTAAACAACACAGGCATTGTTCTATTCGACACAGACGCGCTTCTAAGATTTTGTGAATGTAATGTTGCTTAAGAGAACACAAACGCATTTCTGAGAATTTTGTGAATGCGGTTTTGCTATGATAACACAGACATGTTTCTGTCCTACAGAGACGTGGTTACAGGACACAGACGTGTTTCTATTAGACACAGACGCGTTTCTAGAAACTAAGTGCAATTTTTCCAATTTTGTGAAGTTGCTTGTTGTGACCAAATCTGAATTTTTGACTATTTTTTCATGACAAGAGGACACAATTTTGATGAGGACTCAATGTTTGCAAGTGTTTAGACTCACAATGACTCCAAAGAAAGTGTGTTGTTTGATGTAAAAATGTTTTGCATACACTTGAAGATACAAAAGACAAAATGTTTTGATGTTTGATCTTGAATGTTTGAATGTTCAAAAAGAAGACAAACACAATTCATATGGTTGGAAAGGATAATAGTTGTTGATCCCACATGGGGTTTCCCCTAAGGCTACGCTATTCAGAGTGGATACTTAGATGCTTGACCCCACTGGCTCCACCCTTGGCACTCACTTCTCAGGGTAGCCAAGCAATAGTCCCCATGAAAACTCCTCATGGTGAACTTTGTATCTCTACTAAGAACCGTATGTGTGTGGCCCACTCCAGAGGTCCAACCTCCCACCCCAACAACTAGAAGGATTTTGGCTTTCTAAAACAAAAGGTGCTAGTAAGGGCATCCACTCGTGTGGCCATACATGTGGCATTTTCAGCTCTGTAAATACAGAAGGCTCCCAGCCGGTAGGGGTTACACCCTACAACTGATCAAATAAATTTGATCAAACAGGTTTATGGGGAGACATAGTGTCAGTATGAACTAATCAACACACGTTACCCATGGCTTGCACCATGGATACAGTTATTTATAATGGTTCAGAAGAGGTGGGTTTTCCTCGCTGCCACTTGGGTCATTCTCTCCTCACTAGTAGTCCTAATGACCACACAGGGAGATAGGCCCTCTAGAGATTAAACAAAAAGAGCCTATTGCTCAAAACACAAAAGACACTGGTTCAATTTTAGTGCACCAATTGAAGTGTTTGGTAATCTATGAAAACAAGGCACCCAATGAAGATCAAAAACCCTTGCCAAAGTTCTACAACAAAGATTTGTTAGTAGTTTTGCAGTAATACCCCTCCTGCAAGCACACAAGTTAGGTAAATTTTAGATCCAAAAGACTTTGTGGAATAGGGGCCTTCGACAATGCGATTTGCTTCAAGGACAAGTTGCACCAATTTTGTTAGCTAGATCACAAGATATAATCTCAAATAAACCAGATATGAAACATTAAATGTAAGACAAAATGGAGAAAATGAAAACCATAAATAAGGAAAAAAATTATTATTATTATTTTTTTTTTGAAAACATAGACGTGATTCTACCCTACACAGATTTGGTTCCAGAACACAGATGCGTTTTAACACCTCACAGAGACGTTTCTGCAAAAAAAAAAGCAAAACAGAAAATCATGTAGGACACAGACGCGACTAGATCTCACAAACGCACCTATAATGAAAGTCTTCAATCTGGAAAATGAAAATATTGTCGGAAACACAGATGCGGTTCAGAGGTTCATAGACGCAATTCGGGAACACAAATGCGACCCTACAATTTGCAAAAAAATGAAATAATGTCGAAGACACAAACGTGATTCTAGATGTCACAGACGCGGCAGAAAAGAAAAATGTGATCTCAAAATGCACAGACGCAAAAAATGTCGAAATGTTTGTCGAAAATGTCAGATCTGCAACTTCAAAAACACAAAATCTGCAACAAAAGATGTTAAATGCAAAAGGGACAAGAATCCCACCGGACGTGCCAAAATGTTTATAGTAAAAATGGAAACAACAATATTGAAAGACTAAAATGGATTCAACCACAAAACCCTAGCCTAACAATCAACAAAGATCCCCCATAACATATGAAGATTACCTGAGACAATGCAAATCAAATAAAATCACAAAGATTATACCATCACATGTCCAATAGGGTTTGGATCTCCATTCTTCCTATCTCCATTGATCTTGCTTGATATATTTGCTCTCGGATTTTATATGTGCACAAGAGCTCAACAAAGAACAGGAATGTGGTTGATAGCTAGATCGCATATGAAAGTTTGAATGTTAGAAGGCTTTAAAAATTGATTAGGGTTGATAATGAGAGAAGTGTCCTCTTATATAGAAGATACTATAAGAAATGAAGGGATAAGATTGAGAGGTGTAAAAGATAAATGGTCGGCTATGATTAGAGGGTAGGTAGATGAAATAATAAAATAATGAGAGGGTAGGTAGTGTAGGAATTAAGAGATGAATGACGTGTCATGAGTAGAAAGGGTTAATGAATTAATTAAATAAATAAAGATTAATTTAATTAATAGAGGAAGTGGGATCAATTCAATAAATAAAAGTATTTATTTAATTTAGGAAAAGGATAATTTAAATAAATAAATGTATTTATTTAAATGAGAAATAAGGCTAGAAGAGGATAAATGAATTAATTAAATAAATAAAGATTTATTTAATTAATAGAAGAATTAGGCTTAAATAATTAAATAAATAGAAATATTTATTTAATTAGACAGGACAATTTTAGGTGTCTACAGGTTCTTACCTATAAATATTGGGGCATAATTTGGACGTGCATGAGACATATGATTGGATGAGTTTGCAAGAGTTATATTGTTAAAATTTCTGCAAAATATTTTATATTATGAATTTACATTGGTTCAAGTTTAGAGACTATATTTTTTCTTGAAAGGTTTTTCTTATGATAAAAATTACATCATTATGGTATATCAGATCTCTATTATGTTTTGTAAAACTATTTGATCATTGTTGTTACATATATCTTCTGTGAGGTTAGTGTGGGAAATATTTTTTTAATAAACCTACTTTTGTGAGGTATCAAAGTATAATCAACTATTTTTTATAGGAGGTAAAAAACTATTTTTTGGAGTAATATCGGTTTAAGTGGTAATCATGTGTGTAAGATATTTTCCTAGCTAGGTTTAATGTAAACTATATAAGTGGGTGCACAACCCTTTCTAGGGTTGTTGCCCTAGACAATTTCTCTATAGTTGCTACTAGTGTTGGTAGCACATAAAGCATAATGGTCTAAGTACATTATGATCAAAGATGGATTGGTTTAACGATAAAAAAAATTCAAGCTATGGAAGCTCAAAATGGAGTATTAGTTGATAGATAGAGATCTATGGGTAGTGTATCCATGAGTAAACAATTAGTCATGAAGGATGAATATTGAATTGTGTTATATTAGAAACATGGAAGATCAATTCATCTTTATTTGGTAGATTTAGTTCTTGTAAATGTTGTAGAAGAATTATCTACCGAAGACCTCTAAGAAAAGTTAATAAAATTACACCAAAACAAACCATTAGTAGACATGAGTTTTCTATGAAAATAACCTTTCATCCTTTAAGGATGTATAACATATATTTAGTTTTTAAGAACCTAAATGCATTTCATACCATTACAAGATAGCTATAGTAAATCTATGTAAAGATGGAGGAAGAAGATTGTTACATGATCCCATTATGATATTTTATAGACTCGTGATACAATCTAGTGATAGGCATTGAAATTACTACTTCAACTTTTCTACTTTACAAGGTAGTGGATTCTTTTATCTCAAACTAGATGAGATAAAAGACTTGTGAAATAATTAAGGAATCACTAGTTTCTTGTGGATGGTTGAAGAAAAAAAAGAACAAGGATGAGGGTGGATCTAAGTACAAAGGGAGATCCAATTGTCCTAGTAAATCCAAGGTAATATGTTGAAAATTTAATGAGAGGTGCCATATCAAGGGGGGCTGATGATTCAAAAGTTTAAGCTTCTCAAGCTAAAGTTAATATAGTTCTTCCAACCCTTACACCACATGCATGCTAGTATACATTGACGATTCATCTAGTGCATCTTTTCACATGACTCCCCATGAAGAATGGTTTTCTAACTATGAAGAATTTGATGGTGAAAGTTCTTTTTGGTGACAGTTGTTATATAATTATTAATGGGCATGACTGAGTCAAGATCATTTTTTTTATGGGACGATTGAAGATATTTTAGGAGTAACACATCCCAAGCTTAGCATGAAACCTCGTATTTATTAGCAAGATGAATTATTCATGTATGCAAGTAGTCTTTAATAGTCATCGATGTAAGATGTTTTGTGGAGCTATGGTGATGACAAAGGAGGCTTGGATTGCAACTCTTTTTCACATTGATGATAGCATTTATATTTAATGGAATTGTTTTTTAGTACCTACAACAAAGTGATTTGCAACATTTGAGCTCATAAATTTGGTACTTGTAACATATATAACTATATAATTAGTAATGGATTAGTAGAACAAGGACTTGTAATAAAGGAACCTATAGCTAAACTAGTTGTTTTAAGTGGAAGTATGGCTAAGGTAATTACTATAAGTAGACCTATAGCCAAGGTAATTGCTACAATTTGCTTGTAAAAAATATAGTTGCTTCGAGTGAGCATGCATCCAAAGTAATTTTTGTAAAGGGACTTGCAATAAAGAAAAATATGATGTGGATTCCCGAACATGTTCTTGCATTAAAAAGAAAGTTGTTGATTGAAAAAACTACCTTGTCATAAGAGCACACATACCACATAGGTGAGGAAGGTCTAGTACCTTGAAAAGTAAAAATATTGTATAAGATTTGGTCAAATTTTCTCTTGATTTTGAATTTTATGAACATACGATTATGTTAAATAAAAATATGATTAGTTTTACTTGAACTCTCATAATTATCATGAAATTTTGGATCTTATTCATTGTAATGTGTTTAGCCCATTTAAAGTGCCTTCACTCAAAAAATATTTGTATTATATTTATTTTGTTGATGAATTATCTAATATGATTTGGGCCAGGTCTTTATCTAGTTCAAAAAGTATAAGGCTCTTGTGCAACAAAACTAGCAAAAATATCAAGGTGTTGAGAACAAATAATGGAAGAGAATATTGTTCAAATGAATGATATATTCTACAAAGAGAATGGTATTGCATGATATAAGACAACCCCATAAAATGCTAAACTAAATGAAGCTATGGAAAGGATGAATAGGTCATTATTGGGGATAGATATCAATATATTCAATGTAATTGGTTTGAAATATAAATTATGGGTAGAGGTGATTAGTACCACATGTTACTTGATTAATAAGTCTTCTATATAAACAATCATGGACAAAACCCCTATGGGTGTTCAAATGGGGGAAAAAACCTCAGTTAAGCATATTCATATATTTTTATTATCGAGCATATTTGTTGAGGTGTTCTCTAGTCATGATCAATTTTAGATAAAATTCACATCTAAATTTACCTTTCTTGAAACATATTTATATTTTGCAACAAATTTGGTTATCCCAAGGCTTAAATTGTTAGTTCTTGATGTACTAGATTACTTATAGATTGATTTTATATTATTCACTAGGGCTTTTTATGGCTCAAGGTTCTAAGAACAAGATCAATTTATGAAACATTTATAAAGGTTCAACAAAATTGTATCCAAAACACATATATCAAATATTATTTTAACATATTTATAAACAATATTATCATTTGGATTTGAATTTGAGATAATAATAAAATGAAAAAAGGAAAGGGAGAGGGAGAAAGGTTAGGAATCTAAATTTTTAAAAAGTTTTCACAAATATACTCCAAAATTATCACAAAGTAACATTACAACTAATTTATGCTTCAATATAATTGACCATAATTACATATAAATGGTATAAAAATTAAAGATATCTTTCAAATTGTGAAAGGAATCATAACATACCCAATTAATGGTGCAATGCTATATATTTCATAATATTGAAAAGGAATATGTTAAATTCATATACAATGTATAAGGTATATGACTCAATTGACATTATACTTATAATTTGGCAAGTATACATGAACACCATTTATCGATCCATGTGAAAGAAAAAGACGAAGAAGACAATTATAATTCTTCATTGTTCCCCATAAATATCAATAAATTTTGATGCCACCGAAAAGGAACAAACATTTTTTATAGAGACAAGGCACCAAAGTTAGTTACAAATCAATAGTTGAAAGTACACCCTAAGAATAGATGTCCATAATTCAAAATGAATAAAAAGGATTCAAAATGAATTGACATATTTAATAGTAGATGGTGATATCCCATGTGAATAAATAATCAACAAATATCCAAACACCTTGAATGTTCCACAAATAGATTGCATATAGGAAGATGGAGGCAAGAATCCTACAAGGGGAGAAGGAGACCAAAATTTAGCAAGACCGATTGAGGACCAAAGCTCCATAAAACTTAATACTTGTTTTGTAGTTTAGTTTTTTGTTTCAATAGTGATTCTTCCTTCATTTGAGGCCTATCTTCTTCTATGGTCAAAAAAATAAATTAGAGCTTTATTTATGTCTCATATCTATCTTGATCCTACATAAAATTTCATCTCTACCTATAGGTTTTGTATGAGATGAAATATTTATGTATTCTAATTTTCTCATCCTTTCCTCTCTTTGATACTTATCCATGAAATTCATAGCTTCTACAACTCATTTCATTATTTATTCACCAATATTTTTATCCTTATCATCAAGAATATCATCTTGTATCTCCTTGAATTCTACTAATATGGAATATTCCTCCCCCACACCATTTGGATTATAGCATAGCCATGTTAAAATATTCAATAATAGTCAACAATTTAAACTTTAGGTTAGTTGTTGACAAATTTAATTTTTTCATCTTGCCAATACACACCTTAATCAATTATTTTTCTCACTTCAATTTATCTATCCATTTTTTGATATTTGGGATGGGTTTATTGGTCAAAATTCTCTCCCTCAAGAGAAATTGGCCACTCAAACTTTTTTATTACTAGTATCTTGGACAAATCTATCTCATTTTTCTCTAATATTTTTTTGGAATCTTTTATAAACTTGGTTATCGTTTCCTCCAAAGTTGGTCGCTTCTTCCCACTTCTCTAAAGCACGTGTAAGTATATCTTCTCCTTTTAATATCATCTTCATCATCCATTATTCTATGACTTTTCTATTGTTCTTTATTTTATCTAAGAGGCTTGTTCTTAGGAGAGTTGCACTGGAGCTACACAAATTATTTTGAAGAATGTAGAGAACAAATATGTTGCCTTAAATAAGCTTGCAATTCAACAATTGAATTCTTGAGCTACTATTTTTTATTTCATTGCTATCCTATTCTCTTATTGAGTACCCTAGATTACTAGTGAAAATTTTGATATTCATTGGGAGTTATTTCATGTTTGGCCTTTGAAATAGTAAGTGCATCAACTTGCTCTATTTGAGATTGTAAGGTATCCATAGGGATTTATGACAAGACCCTAGCCTTCCTTTTCAACTTAAGTGTTTCAATCTATTTTATTGCAATTTTTAAATAAATGAAAACAATTTATATTTTTATTTCTCCTAAATTTTATCTAGTAACTATGCTAGAGTAGCAATTTATTGTCTAGTTCATTGAACTCATGGTATTTCTAACAGTCATTGTGGACCACTCCTTTCACTCTAGTGCCCACTTCACCTACATCCATACCTCACTCTTGATTGATCTTTTCTTATTATCTCTTCCTAACCCATTGTAATCTCTACCTCTTGTTGATATAGTTATTTAATTTAAAGTTTTGTATCTCTCTCTTTGTTTGATTTACTTATTTACCTAAGCATATTTCCATCCTTATTCAATTCCCTAGGTTCCTTTTGTGCCTCTCACAATTATTTTCTTGAAAGACATTTAATACTAAAGACTAATTTGTGTTAGTCTCCTTATTAGTTTCTTGCACAATATGTTAAGATGAAAGGATATCTTGTTATTGCATCCCTTCAACTTCTTTTGTGATTTGAATAATATTTTCTTTGATTTCTCTTCTTTCTCAACATGTGTTTTCTTGCATTATTTTTTATAAAACTAGAGACTCTTCGCTTCTACTAATGTTCACCTCACCTCTAGATAATTTTCTAACCTCTAATTACTTAGTGATTCTAGTTGTATTTTTCAGGGAATCAGGAGACATACAAGTTGTTGTTTTATTAGTGAGGAGTTAGGGGTTAACATCTCATGTCATTTCTCTTTTAGTGCTACTATTGGAGGTCTTTATTTTGGGGTAGACTCTTGAACTATTTGAGTTATAATTCATGCAGTTCTTTGTTCTTGGAGGAGAGATACAAGAGTCATTTCCTCAAGAGTTTTAGCTATAGTTACTATAAGGTATGGAAATAGGAGCTCACAAGTTTAGCTATGTAAATAACCTATTTAACACAGATTACTTTAAAAGGAGAATGAACTCAATAAATTTAACCTCAATTTTATTAGGAAGAGGGTTGAAGATAGATTGAATCCTACCCCTTTTGATTGTGTTGAAAATTTAATTGAAAGGATGTAAATTGAATGCTAGATCTAGGGTAAATGATGAAAAATTGATATAAAATTATATGAACAACAAGCTACATGTGCAGTATGGAGACATAGAGCTAGATCTAAGTAGAAGGGACATAGAGGAACCTATGCTTAAAATTCAGCCTAAAATTGCAAGACCGGGATACTTGGGGTGACTCAGTCCTCTAGCTATTAGATGTCGACAAACAAGAAACTTTTGGAATCAGAATTCGCTCAAAATCTGTTCCTACAAGTTCATAAAAAATTTGTGGGAATGGATGCTCTAGGTGACTTTGTCCTCTACTTTTTGCTCTTGTAAAAGCTAAATCCAATCATTATCATATTCTTTATAGAAATCTTCATTTATAGCTTCTTAATTTATCGCTTGTACACTAAAAAAGAAGGGAAATGGTGTTATTGATAGGGGTTTGCCTAATTCAAACCTTGAGTTTGGAATTAACCCTTAAATTGAATTGAAACTGTAAATAGAAATACTTAAGTAAATGTTGAATGATATACCTCAAATTTATTTTAATTGATGATGATGATGATGATGATGATGGTGATGCAATTGGCTTTGAAAGTAATCACAATGTTCCTACAATAACATGACTTGACCTAGTTAAACACACATGCTGACATGAAGATTGATGTAGATTTTCTACTCCATGATGTTGAAATGCCTAAAGAATATGGTAGGATGAAATGTTGCCTTGAATTATTGAAGATACTCAATGTCTCTTGATGTGTATGCACAAATGATGGGTGGAGGTGAGGTTATAAAAATGAATCAAAATGATGCTCTTATATAGGGTTCCCAAGATAATTTATTGATTAGGCCGACCTCCAATAGTCAAATTGAGACACTGAGATCCAAAATCACTGGGAAGGGGAAATGCATTGACCTACCCAAAATAGGTCCTATTTAGGGAGGAATAGGACACCTTGAACACCATTGTCCTAGACTAGGATGCCCTGGGTGCTTGAATCCACCAAAAATAGGGCCAACAGGTGGAAGATGAGAATGCATATACCAAGGCACATGTTCAATCCTACATGTAGAAAGATGACATCAGTTTTGAGGTAAAAAAGGTTAGAAATAGACCTAAGAGAGAGCTAGGATGGGACACACTAAAGCAGGATGGGACACACTAAAGCAAGGGCACAAAAAAGTGGCGTACATTGTAAAAGGTTCCAATTTACTATGCTACAATTACTGTAGGTGATAGGTGAATTTCAACATTGGATGACTCTCTTGGTTATACAAATTTTGCTTTTGGACTTTTCTTTCCTTCATAAAGAAATCATAAAAATCCTATCAATTGTTCTTTGGTATCTCCTTTCTTTTTTAATAGACATCCCTATTGTAGGTCAATGTGATTCCACATGCCTTTAATGCTTGAATACATGTATTTAGCCAATCAGTGGTGTTGTTTAGGATATATTATATTATTTATTTGATGGAGGATGTTTCTTTCTTAGACTAATCGGGATTTGAGATAGGGTCATTGAAAAGATTATTTTAGTCATAGCTTGAATTCATGACCTATTCATTATCCTAAAATTTCTATGGTATTGTATGTGTACCCATGTCCTCCTCACTTCATGATCATCAGTACAATCTACCCATAAGTCCTCTATGTGGAATGTGCTTTGAAAAATATAAAATGTATTTCTTCATTCTTTTAAAAAGGTCATAGTTAGGTTTGGCCTCATCATAATGTTAAATAAATTTTGCAACTATAAACCAACATCAAATACCTTAGCACAACTAATGCTATTACGAGAATACCATCTAATAATAATGATAATTTTTACTCCTACCCTACACTTGAACTCTAAAAGCTTGTGGGATTTCATTAACTACCTTGAAAGTTCCAGTAAGACCATTTTATCAATAGAGTTGTTGGGAAATTCATAGGGATTGTTAGGAATCCCTTCTATTCTAATGTTAGTGAACTTTTGAAACTAAATTTAAACTAGTTTTCATGGTTATCAATGACACTTTATTCTTTCATAAACAATCTTTGAGACTAGTCTCCTTTCATAGTCCCAACTAGTTATATTGAAAAATCATCATTCACCCTTCTATAATGTTTCAAGAAATCTTTGTATTCTAGTTGAGGATAGTTATCATAGACCAAATTTTATCTTGGCTTCAAGCCTATGGTATATGTTCTCTTCAAACTAATAAAGGTAGTTTTTATAGCTAATAAGTTGATCAAATATGAGGTCATGTAAAATTTATGGTTCACTTAAAAATTACTCATCTATTCATGTAGGTTGTCCTTAGTGATTTTTTGCTAGTGTGACATGATTTGTCATATTAAGATACGCTCAACGTAGAAATACATTCAAATATCAAAAGTTGAATTAGTTGGAAGTCCCATAACTCGCCTTAATAGAGTTACAATACCATGTATTTCCTGTTGATGGTCACATCTATATAGGACTTTGGGGGCATTTTGGAAACATATTTATTTGGATGGTCCAAATATTTGATGTTAATGAACCTTTTATATAGTTTTATTATATTATTGAATTGTTGTTTACCATCCTCTTTATTTAAATGGCTAATTATAGTATAAAAATGACTGTTTAATGTACTTCTAATTATATCCATATCAAGGTAAAAGAAAATTATTCCCCTAACAATCACTTGTATTTTTTTGCATCATAATGCTTGATGCATTCTAATACCAATTTAAGACATTGTATGGATGTCCGGGAGAATGTTGTGGCTTTATTCAATCCATTTAACACTATCTTCCATGCCCATATTATTATATCTTGAATAGCCATTCTATAGTGGAAATACTCTATATTAACATGTCTAATATCTATGTCTAATATGAATCCCCATCCTGTAGTGGTTTGGGAGGGAGGATTCACGCTCCTAAATTTGTATTCATACTCTTAGCTTTGTCACTTATTTAACTTGTTTGAAAAAAATCAATTGTCCTAGTAAAATGTAAGTGATGGGAATGCTTGAAACTCTAGCAAAACTTCATTTTATTTGACTCTTGTAGACACTTAAAATCGGCATCACCTTTGTTCTCCACTTTTAACCTTATCGCACATATAAACTTCTTTATTTTGCGCAATTATGTCCCATCTGTTGCTTGATTAGATTGTTCCCTTGTCTACCCATTTCAGATTCAGAACTGCATTTTTCCCTTAGCCTCATCCCTCTTGCATTAGATCATCCCCTTGTCCCTTTTGTAGTGTTTTTTTCCCTAATTGTGTTCTAATTAGGGTTTTTTGCCCTTAATTTGGCCCTCCCATTTAGCTTTTTTCACACCTATCTAGATTCTTCCCCTCTCTTTTCACTTGTGGTGAAAAAGTTGCATTTTGATCCCTTCTTCAGCCACCTTGCATTGTATTTTTTCCCTCTCACTTTAGTAGTGGCTATTTTGACCATTTTTTTGCATCTCAATTTTAGACTTTTTAGGTTTGTTTTTTAGGGTTTTGTTGCTCCCTGCCTTTCATTTTCGATCTTGTTGGATCCCCTTTCCTACCCAAACATATTCAAAAGTTTCATTTTTTACCTCTTTTATAGTTTCATGGTGTCGCATTTGTCCCTTCTCTGTTTGGTGACCCGCTTTGACTCGGTTTACTCGATATTGCTCAGTTTTACCTTGTTTGCCCTAATTTGCAGTTTTTCACTCAAATTGCCTCATTTCCCATCCAAACTTTCCCATTATTTCCAATTTCATCTATTTTGACCCAAATTGACTTAATTTGACCCCCTTTAGGTCCTCAGATGTTAGTTTGACTAATTTGCCCAATTAGATTTAATTCATTAATTAATTAAGCCCCTTTTACTAATTATTCTGCCGTAATCTATCATCAAACCCTTTCCCCTTTTAAAATTAATTAAATAATATTGCATTATTTGATTAATTTTGATTTATCCCCTTTAATTAAACAATCTTAGTCGATTAATTAAAGGTTCATTCATTTTAACATATAGTTGAATAATTATTTTTAATTATTAAATTATCTAATTATGTCTTTGAATTAAATAAATATTTTTTATTTATTTAATTTTCCTAATTATCTTCTCGAATGAGGATAATATCTACTTTTTAATTTTTTTAAATCAAAATATCTTCCCAGTTTCGAAAATGGCAACTTTGTCTTGTGAATTATCTTTGATTTTCGAAAATCCTAAATATCTCATTTTAATTCAATTTTTAATTCGAAAATGAGGTATGCATCCCCAAATATCTACTTTTTGCAATTTCGTCACTTTTTCCTTCTTCTCCTTCATCATTCCAAGAACAAAGGAGACGTGAACAACAACATGGACAGTTCATTGAAGTCAAACCAATCTTGTGCCTCAACAACAAAATTAAACCTTCTTTCACCCTCTTTTTGTCAATTTGTGCTTAAATTGGGATTTTGTTGGTCAAAATTTGAAAAATGAAGCTCATCAATGGTCTTGCACAGGGTCTCAAGGTTAGTGCATAGTTGGTCAAGATTAGTGCGCAGTTGGTCAATAATAGTGCGCAGTTGGTCATTTCTTGGGTAGTTGGCAGGTATACTTGGATTCTTGAATCAACTTGGTCAATCAGTTAGATTAAAGTTTCATTTCACTTTCTTGGGTTACTAATCAGTTTCTTGCAACATTGTGGCATCCAAGGGATGAAGATTGAAATTCATAAACTACTAATTTGTTTGATACAAAATGATTTTCGAAGAATAAATGTTAAACAAACTTTTTTGTAGCATAAATCATCACTGCTATCTTTTCAATTTGGTTTAAAATGGACATGGGGCTGCCTTCTAATTAGAATAGCTCACATTCTGCTATCTTTAAGGGCAATGAACTTTTGTCTTCTATCTCTAGAGCGCTTGCTTAATTTTTAGGGTGGGACCGCTATTGCATTGAGTACCTTTCCACTCACCTTTGGGGTCTTGGGAGAGAGGGAAAGGTGATAACGACACCTATATTTTCTTTTGTAGTAGATGGGTATCCTTGACTGGGGATTTTATCACCTCACAAGGGTATCTTGAATTAGTCCATGTTGGGTATATCGTCTCTCCCAGCGTGATCTCGAGCGGTGTGTTTTTGAGCCACTATACAAAAAATTGGTCAAATAGTCGAAGTGTTGAGTGAATTTGACATATGTGGAGGCCTTCTTTGCACCGATAAGATCAATTAGAGCCTTAACTGGCTTGCTTCATAGATTCATTGTTGGACTAGACCCATCAAAAAATAATTACAAACTAACTTTTTTAGATTGTCAAAAACCTTCTACTTGTTGACTTAGGCGTTGTGATACTCGCACGTCGAAGAAACCCCTCATGTACCCTTCAACTTGAGATAGTAAATTTATTGGGATCTTCGGGTCCTTAGAAATTCAAAGCTTGGTATGCCCAAGAAATGTGTGTCGTGGAGGGGAGCCAATGCTACCAAGCTTCAATCTATCCAACTAAATGTGGTATTTTGGGAAAGGGGATTGAACAAGTATTGTCTTTGCCTAACCTAGGGTTGTACATGAATGTGTTCATTTCACAGTCAAAATCAAGTGGCCATTCTATATGTTGTGTTTGTTGATTGCTTCAAAAATAATTAGATAAAACCTTTTCCAAAGGTCAAACACTTTTCCAAAACATTTCAAACGTTCCAAACAATCAAAGAAGAAACTTGTCCAAATAGTCAAACTCAAACATTGCAAACGTCTCAAAACTATCTCCAAAATTTAAAAAAACTATTTCAACCAAACATAGGTTTCATCTTAGATTTCCATGTCATTATTATTACCCTTGGTTTAGGATTCATTCCCATATCATTGTCATTATCCCTTGGTTTAGGATTCATTTCCATATCATTGTCATTATCCTTAGTTGGATTCATTCACATATCATTATCGTTATCCATTATCCTAAGTCTTAGAATCATCTTTGCATTAATTTTCATATCATTTTAGTATCTTTTAGTGATCATTATCCTAGTATTTTTAAAAAAATCATTATTTATGTCAATCCCATATCATTTTAGGATAAGATTTTGCATAATTTTAATCCTCATAAGTCATAAGGTCAAATCATTATCTCCATTTCGCATTATCTTCAAAATTAGGGTTTTCCCTAGTCCAAGTCCAAAGTTGTCATACTGTTCCATTTACGTTTCCCCTTAGCCCATATCATTGCTATCCTCATTTTAAATCATATCATTTTCTTAGTATAAATCTTCACATTTGTATTTAGTCTCCAAAATTAGATTTGTCAAACTTGAAGAATCAAATCTTTAGATCATATCCAAAGTCATTGTTAGGGATTCTTGAACTTAATCAACCCATGTCCTTTTATCAATAACCATATCTCGTCAAACCTAGCTTAGTATCCAAGTGATAGGTGAGACTTTGTCAATTTGTCCTTTTGTCTTTTAAAGGTCTTGATTCCATTTTCAATCCCCTAGGGTATCTCTTTAGACTCGCACTCCTAAGGTTTTTCATAATCTTCAAAAACAACAAAAATATAGGTTGTATAATTTGTCACCTTAGTTACATTTCTCCATTTTCAAAACTCTCAAAATCCAAAAAATAGGGTCACATTTTCCATCCCTTATTTGCATTGCATTTCATCCCTAAACTTCAAAAATCTCCAAAAAAGGCATATAGTGTAATGGTTGAAACAAGCTATCAAACTTCTAGGAGACAACATTCCCCATATCAATCTTTCTACCCTCATGAGACTATGTTATTGCAACTAAACAATCAATAATGTTAATCTAACATGTACATGTCCCAAGGCATGCATCAAACTTATCAGGAACAAACAAGTGGCATGCTTATTTCTCCATACTTGAAGAGAAACTAGCTCAAGAAATAGAGATCTTGGAACAACAAGTTAAAAAAAAAAGTGAAAAGAATAGATCCCAAATGGCCAAACCATTTTGAAAATTCAGAGGTCCTAATATAAAATTAGAGTCAGTTGACGTACGAGCTCTTATTATGCAATCAAACACACCGACTCTCCTCTTGCAAATAAAAATGAGAAACCAATATCAGCAACAAACACATTCAATTATGCAAGCAGACATCCAATATCAACCTCAGAGACACCAATCTTATCAAAATGTTGGGCCAACATACCAAATGACACAACAACCCACCATCCAACTGTGTGGGGGAAAAAGTGACACTAAGCAAACATGCCCTAATCTCACTTTCAACCACACACTTGTGGAATACGAAAGAGCCTAGAGGTATCACACAATTGGCTACTTCTTCTTGTGGAAGAGAGAGCCACGGGCTACCTATTAGGATTTCTATTCCTTTGTTGCAATTGAAAGATGAAATGATGCAAGTTCAATCCCTAACCCCAAAGTACAAGTATGAACTAATAACAAGATTGCGGAATTGAACTTAAACAATGGAAAGCTGTAAACACAAGGACAAGACAAGAATGCAAATGCGTACCCGGAGTTAAAATCTGACTGAAAATGTTCAGGACGGGGGCGCGGGCGCCACTGTCCTGATTCTGCCCCTGAAACTGCTCCGGAAACTGCTGTTTTGCACTCTGGAAAAGCTGTCAAAAATGCTGAAAATGTTGTCTGTCAGGAGGACTAGGGCACCCAGCGCCCCTGTCCTAGCAGGACCAGGGTGCCCCACGCCCCTGTCCTCGTCTTTTGCTCTGAAATTTGGTATGGAGTTCTGTCTCGGCCTGCTTCTTCTGGATCTACAACTTGCGGCGTCGTCCGAATTCCGAAACCTGCACTTATATCTGAAAAGGTGTGGTGGGCGGCTATATAGGGTTTTGCCTTAGTCAAGCCCCCGCTTCGGTGATTTCCACCTCCACGAATAGCCAAGTTGTATTGTAAAATGTATTGTGTGTGTAGACCTAGTGTGTGTGCAAGGTCCTTAAATGCAAGAAAGCAAACTAGAGCAACCTAGAAAGTAAACCCTAATTGCTTGTAAATGATAATGTAAATGCTCTAAATCAAGATGCAAAGTGATCTAAAGCATGAATAAAGGATATATTGAAGCTTATGCAAAGACATGAAAACAACATGAAATCATACCCAACCCTCAAGGGAGGAGTACAAGCCAATCCTCAGTCGGTAATCTCCTATTGTTCTTCAATGTCTTCCAAGCCCTAAATGGATGAATGAAATTGATAAATTCTTGATAGAAGGATGTTGAATGTTGTTGAAGTCTTCAAAGATCTGCTCTTTCGCTGCATAGAAGGTCCCTCCAAGCCAAAAATCCGATCCTTTCAAATGAAGAAAGAGAGCTCTTATATATGAAACCCTAGGTCTTAATTTCAACTTTTGGCCGACCTAGAGATTGAATATCCCGCCAATTTCTTGGGGTTAAGCTTTATTTTATGATTGGATCGCGCTCCTAAAATTTTGAGAAAAATGTCCGGGACCATGTTGCACTCCGGGCGCCATGGTCCCGACAACTTTTCACCAAATTTTCAGGACTGTCGGATATGATGATTTTAGAGAGAATCCCGAAGTTACATGTGATTTCGAGATGTTTTGACCCCCGAAATCAAGCCCCCAAGTTCAAAATAGGACCTAATTAGGGTTTTTGATTAAATGATGTATTGGAAGAATAAAATGAAAGGGGCACACTTTAATGAAAGGGCCCAACTTTATGATGTGGGAGATGATAAAATAGAACCTTAGACCTAATTAATTTAATTAATTAAGTGCTAAAGGGGAAATGCAATGCAAAATGCAAAATGCGCCAAGGCGGGTGCTAAACTAGGTGTGAAATTGTACCACCCTAGCAAGTGCGTACAATTTAAGACGCTACATTTAGCCCCCACTTTAGCGGTCATATGAACACTACGTGCATATGCAAGCTAAAGTACAGAAAAGTAAACATTATTTGAAAAAGGATATATCCATAAGTCTGTCGAACGAAGTCCCCAGCGGTATCTGCAGTACACAGTTAGGAACCGCACCCTACAAAACACATGTTAGATCACAAAATCACCTAATGCTTACTAAGGAAGGTGATGAAAATTCGAGGGTAGCTATATGCCCCCCCCTGTTTCGGCTTGCTAATTTTAGTGAGTTGAAACAGGGTATCATGTTTACCACTTCGAATTGTTAACGAATATTGATGACAAATGCTCACAAGAAGATTTGATATGAGATCAAAAACTAATGGTGAATCATTTGGTAAGAAAGAGGACTAAATCTCAATTCCAACACAACAAAGAGTGTGAGGATTTGGGAGTTCTCTAACACAAGATGAAGGATGTAAATGGAAACAAAATGCAAAGAGAAAGAAAGGAAAAAAAAAGCATGAATACACACATTGGTGATCCATGAGAAGAATAGTGAGAGAGAAAACATGGACTTCTCACCCCTAGATCTTGTCTAGGTGATCCATGGGAAAGAGGACATGGAAAACTAGCCCCTAGAGTCTGTCTAGGTGATCCATGTAAGGGAGGAGAGTGAGAAAGTCTAGCCTTATGCCGCTAGTTCCACTCAACCTTGTGCATGTGTGTGTTAGGGAGGTTAGAAGCATCTCATAGGAGTCTATGCCCGAGTATGCTACAACCTGTATATGTATAGTAAAAAAAGCGTGACATCTCGCTCTAAGAGTCTGTGCTCTAGTTCCGAGAATAACCCATTGCTCAAAAAGTGTAATGTTTATGTCATAAGGAAAGTAGAACAAGGATACCTACCTTCATCACAAAAGAAGATACCCCAAAAATGCAACAATGTCATAGATCCAAGCAAGAGAGTTTCACACTCTTTAAGCAAGGATAAGATAGTTGGAAAGGGATATCTTGTAGTATGTGTAAAGGAGATCCTTAGAGGAGAAGAGATCTTTATACAAAAGACACCTATCCTCGAGAGGAATTGTCTTAGACAAATATAACATCTTCTAGAATAAGACAAAGAAGAGAATAAGAATGCAATACTTCCTTTTTTTGCGAGGTGAAAGTGATTCTTAATGAAGGATTACGCTCCTTTTAACCCAATCGGGAGAGTGAATTCATTATGGATGTATTTTACCAAGTGCAAAAGAGGTTGTAGTCAAGGACTTACACCTCTTGTAAGAGAGAATCCTTGAACAAACAACAACAAATGCGTACAAGGCATAACATCAAGTAATAAAGTCCACACCATCCACAAAATAGGAAAAAGTGGATCCTTAGATAAAAATAAGGAACGATCATTGCCTCCCAAGGATAAGGACAATGAGAAGGACTTACACAATCTTCTAGGGAGAGATTTGGACATAAGCAAAAGAAGAGATGTATGAAATCACTCTTGTCCCCATAGGAACAAGAAAATTAGGCTATTATGTTGCTTCAAAAAATATGATTGCACTTGAAATTGTACCATCATGAATGACAATGAGCCCCCAGTAAATGAGCTACCAATGTCACATAATGATGAGCAACATAATAGCCATTAATGTTATTTAAAGACATGATAGACTAAATGAGGTATTTGAATATGACATGCTAAATAGTCGACTATAAGTGAGATCAAAAAACATGTATAAAGTGATAAAAATTGAAGAAGAAAAGTCACAAGAAATCTTAGAAGAGGGATGAGTGTAATTTATTAGAGCCTTATCCCTAGAAGAAAGGACTTTATGATGAATAGGAGATAAAGATTCATTAGTGGATTTAGAAATTTGAGGGGATTCATAAAGAGATTTGTTCATCGCTAAGATTTCCTTATGAAGGGAATGAGAGTTGATAGAAGTAGAAGATGATTTAGTTGAAGTGAGATCATCATCACTACTAAGTATAGCATTCACACTGAGAGATGGTCTTTTAGATGCTTTGGTACGTTTGCAGGGATTATAGCTAAGTCCAAAGGCATAACTGTGAAAATTAGTCTCTAGAGGAACTTTCATCCCTTGTTCATGAGCGCCACAACCATTTCCATGATACCCATGCTTAGCAAAAATGCGAAAACCACGACCATAACGATCAGCCATTTCAGGAAGAGAAGGTGGTTTTTCATAAGACAAAGAATCAAATCCTTCAGAATTAGAAGTGTGAGGAGAAGAAGTTTGAGAAGCGGCCACAAAATTATTACTCATAGGTTCAGGTAAGGTTGACTGATTTTTAGCTTCTTCCTTCTTTTTACCTTTAAGATCTCTAGGAGGAACCCTATACTCACCTACAAAGGTGGGATTGAAATCAAGAGATCCCCAATCGTCTTTTGCGAGAACCTTCTCAGGATCAAAAGCCTTTTCATGTGTAGACTCAAGTCGAGAAGGATCTTCTTCAGGAGCTTTAGGCTCATCCAAAGAATTTTGATTATCAGAGGGTAATGATTCATCCATAGGTATCTTGTTTAAAGAGTCATCACTAGAAGAGGAAGGTTTAGAAGAACTCCCTTTGGAAGTAGATGTTTGCAAACAAGCCTGAAGATTAGTATCACCTATCAAGGTATATGTCTTATTGTTATAAATGAATTTAACTTGTCTATGCAATGTAGAGGGGACAGCTTGCATACTGTGAATCCAAGGCCTCCCTAATAACAAGTTGTATGTTAGATTTCCCGACATAACATGGATAGGAGTAGGCAAAGTAACAGGTCCCACTGTGATGGGTAAGGTGATAATACCTAATGAAGAATTAGCCACATTATCAAAGCCTCGAATGGGACAAGAGTCAGGCTCAATAAGGGATGTATCCACATTCATCTTATGCAATAGATTAATGCTACACACATTAAGGCCAGAGCCATTATCAACCAGTGTTCGTCTTATAGCAGTGTCATTTATGATAACCACAATCATCAAGGGATCATATTGTTGTTGAATTTCACTAGTAGGCAACTCATCTTGGGTAAACACAATTTGAGCTTTAGGATTCATCACAGAGTTAACCAAAGACACTATATTACTAGATGTATTAGGTGGAGGAACATTCAAATCTTTCAAGGCATCTTGTAACATTCCATGATGAGCAGAAGAAGTTTGGATCAAATCCCAAAGGGATATCTTAGCAGGGGTAGTTTTAAGTTGTTCTATGAGATCATATTCCTTACCAAGAACTTGTGAAATACGTGGAGCTTGAGGAAGAATAGGTTGGGAAGGAGGAAGTGAAGTTGGGATAACTAGAGGAGGATTAGGTTGCCTATTGTTTCTTGTGTTATAAGTATGGGCAACCGCATGATAACTCTCTCTAGTTAGTTGCTTAGCATACTCATAAGGGCTCTTAGAAGAATAACCTCCTTGCACAGTAATAATAGGTTTCTTAGGAGTGCGAAAAGAATCTTTAGCATGACCACCTTGAACCACTAAGATAGGCTTATTTAAAGGTTGAGAATTTTGAGAAGGACAAGCACCTTGGACAGTGAAGAGAGGTTTGTTAGGTGTTTCATTCACATGTATCAAATTGATTGAGGATGGTTTAGAGGAATGAACAAAAGTGTTGGAAGAATTGTTGATAGTCTTCTCTTGCACTAAAATCTTATCACATATTAGATCAATTTTAGGAGAGAGACAAGGGATAGGCATTGATGTTCTAGTAGGAAGAGTAATACTAGGAAAGGTCATATCATCCTCTATCATCACAGGATCTACATGGGGAATAAACTCTCTAGGAGAAGGATCAACACTACTCTCTAAAGTCTCACTTTTGAGAGGGAGATCTTTGAAAGAAATGTTAACCATCTTGCTTTGAACTAGGGTTTCCTTATGAGTAGAACCAAGTTCAGGAAAGGGAGAATAATTGAGATTCAAGGAAGGTGAGAAATTATCAAGGGAGAGAGAATAATCTACACCTTCTTCTAATGGTTCATCCCAAATAGTGAGGTTGTTGAAAGGAATGTTTGAAGTATTGTCAATTTCGGGAGAGGAGATAACATTGTTTATTAATTCCTCATCCTTAGGAGGGAGAGCATCAATAGATGTGTTAAACTCATCCTCTTTCCTCAAGATATGTTCAATATGATCTTTAGGGGAGAGAGAATTAAGGAAATTCCTTATTATTTCATCTTCTTTCTCTAAGGGATGCTTATGGGTAAGACCAACTTTAGGAGAAGGGTAAGCATTTATCATTAATTCATCATCTCTAGTGGGAATTTTGTTGGAAAAGGAAAGGCCATCACTAGGAAATGTAGGGATAATGTCATCTTCTTGCACAAAAGGATCCTCATGAAGGGAGTGTTTTTTAGGAGACACAAAGGCATCAAGGGCATCATCCAACAAAGCATGATCATATCTATTGAAAGGTTTATCTTTTGATTCAAAAGGAGATATCTCTTCATAGAGGGGATCATTGAAAACAACCATGTTACTAGATTTAGTGGAAGAGCTGATAGGAATGTACCCTTGAGAGGAATCATTCGACTTATCTTTCTCATCACAACGAAATGGCATAGTAACAATGTTTATGAGTTTTTGGTAAAATGAAGGTTTGGTATATTTAGGTTTCAAAAATTCATCTAAAGATTCATCTAACTCATAATCATCACAAATATGAACATCTTGCAAATAAAAATCTGACATTTTGAAATTGCATAAAATTTAAACACACAATGCAAAGAAACACACTTCTTTTTTTTTTTTTTTTTCTTTTTAATGAAAATGAAATGAAAACACACTAAATCTAGATCTAGATCTAACAAATGCAATGCAAGAGGAAGCAATGATAGATTCACGTCGGGTTCACCAAAATGTGTGGGGGAAAAAGTGACACTAAGCAAACATGCCCTAATCTCACTTTCAATCACACATTTGTGGAATACAAAAGAGCCTAGAGGTATCACACAATTGGCTACTTCTTTTTGTGGAAGAGAGAGCCACGGGCTACCTATTAGGATTTCTATTCCTTTGTTGTAATTGGAAGATAAAATGATGCAAGTTCAATCCCTAACCCCAAAGTGCAAGTATGAACTAATAACAAGATTGCAGAATTGAACTTAAACAATGGAAAGTTGTAAACACAAGGACAAGACAAGAATGCAAATGCGTACCCGGAGTTAAAATCTGACTGAAAATGTTCAGGACGGGGGCGCAGGCACCACTGTCCTGATTCTGCCCCTGAAACTGCTCCGGAAACTGTTGTTTTGCACTCTGGAAAAGCTGTCAAAAATGCTGAAAATGTTGTCTGTCAGGAGGACCAGGGCGCCCAGCACCCCTGTCCAGGCAAGACCAGAGCACCCCACGCCCCTATCCTGGTCTTTTGCTCTGAAATTTGGTATGGAGTTCTGTCTCGGCCTGCTTCTTTCGGATCTGCAACTTGCGGCGTCGTCCGAATTCTGAAACCTGCACTTATATCTGAAAAGGTGTGGTGGGCAGCTATATAGGGTTTTGCCTTAGTCAAGCCCCCGCTTCGGTGATTTCCACCTCCACGAATAGCCAAGTTGTATTGTAAAATGTATTGTGTGTGCAGACCTAGTGTGTGTGCAAGGTCCTTAAATGCAAGAAAGCAAACTAGAGCAACCTAGAAAGTAAACCCTAATTGCTTGTAAATGATAATGTAAATGCTCTAAATCAAGATGCAAAGTGATCTAAAGCATGAATAAAGGATATATTGAAGCTTATGCAAAGACATGAAAACAACATGAAATCATACCCAACCCTCAAGGGAGGAGTACAAGCCAATCTTCAGTCGGTAATCTCCTATTGTTCTTCAATGTCTTCCAAGCCCTAAATGGATGAATGAAATTGATAAATTCTTGATAGAAGGATGTTGAATGTTGTTGAAGTCTTCAAAGATCTGCTCTTTCGCTGCATAGAAGGTCCCTCCAAGCCAAAAATCCGATCCTTTCAAATGAAGAAAGAGAGCTCTTATATATGAAACCCTAGGTCTTAATTTCAACTTTTGGCCGACCTAGAGATTGAATATCCCGCCAATTTCTTGGGGTTAAGCTTTATTTTATGATTGGATCGCGCTCCTAAAATTTCGGGAAAAATGTCCGGGACCATGTTGCACTCCGGGCGCCATGGTCTCGACAACTTTTCACCAAATTTTCAGGACTGTCGGATATGATGATTTTAGAGAGAATCCCAAAGTTACAGGTGATTTCGAGATGTTTTGACCCCCGAAATCAAGCCCCCAAGTTCAAAATAGGACCTAATTAGGGTTTTTGATTAAATGATGTATTGGAAGAATAAAATGAAAGGGGCACACTTTAATGAAAGGGCCCAACTTTATGATGTGGGATATGATAAAATAGAACCTTAGACCTAATTAATTTAATTAATTAAGTGCTAAAGGGGAAATGCAATGCAAAATGCAAAATGCGCCAAGGCGGTTGCTAAACTAGGTGTGAAATTGTACCACCCTAGCAAGTGCGTACAATTTAAGACGCTATACCAATGATATCAACTAGACCCACAATTTCAACAAGTACAGTGACAACATGTGCCACAATATCAACAACAAATGCCATGAGTTCTTGGGTTTCAACATTAAATGATTCAACCAGAGGCACAACAACAAATATTGTTAGCATCATTGCAACAACATGGGCAACAACAACATCATTCTTTACCAACAATGCAAGTCCAACAACCAATCCAACAAACAACACAACTCCCAACACCACAAATTGTGCAAGCAAGTCAACCACTTCCAAGGTCACACACCATTACACAACTGATTTTGCCTCCAATCATATCACTTATCAGCAAACATCCTTCTATGTATTCAAACACACCACCAAGTGTGTCCCAAACAAATGAAAGTATAATTACAAACACATCACGCTTTGGACATTGATCAAATGTAGTTAACATATCACCTGTCACGCAACATGGTCAATCAATTAGTACCTTGCAACATACAAATCTCAAAGTGATATCACAAACAAGATCACCCAAACAACAAGAATACCAACCTACATTTCTCGATAGTTTGCTTCAACAACTAGGTTACATAGAGGAGGATAGTTCTAAACTTGATCATTTGCCCATGTCTAGCAATGGTTCATCCTTCCATAAAAAAAAAGTAGCCTCCATATCTCCAACCATTCCTTCATCCCCTAAAGTTTCACAAGAGTTCTCTATGCCATCTCTATCCAATGACAACCTCCCAAGGGCTATCCATAGTAGGTTTCCAATCTAATCTAGTTCATGATGCTAATCCCTTCCATGTTTAAAAAATGTGAAACCCAATCACACCATATGCTCCCATTCCAAAGAGTCCCCTACAAAGTCCATCACCCTCGTGTCAAAATATTGATTCCTTCCTAGAATACCCTAGACATTTGCAAAGTCCAACCCCATGTCAAGAGGATGATCCAAAGAATAAAGAAATAAGTCCTAAATAGACCAAGATCAAGATCTTACAACTTTCCCATTGCATCCAACATTTGACCAAGATCTCATTTCCTTTGATGATCCTATCATCCTTGACCATCCTATCCAAGGTGATCCTTTTCTGACTCAAGAATGCAATATTCTTCCAAGTCTTATCAACACTCTACTTCCTAAGCAAGATCATGACGTCCCTTTCATCCTTCCTAATGATTCCATTTATAAACAAGAGAAAATTACCCTTACAATGGAGTCTGATGATCCCTGTCCAAGTCAAGATCAAAATATCCCTTCACTTTCATGTATTGAACAAGACCCCATTATTCCTCTAGACCCCTATCAAGACCTCTCAATCCCTTCATCTCCACATCATACTCCTCCATGTCCCTCACAAGATTCCATCTCACCAAATGAACCTATTATTCCTCCTAGTTCCCCTCATGATCCCAACACCTCTACACAAGTTGTTCATGAACCCCTTACATATCAAATGGGATCCTCCACCTTTATCTGATCCGGTTTACTCCATCAGCCTATCATTTCTTCCATACCATATCCCCCTCAAAATGGACTCGCGTCTTGTTTCAAAAATAAAAATGTATCCCATTGGTAAAATTATTTGTCAAAGCATGCATTATCAAGGCAAAGGGTTAGGCCTACATGAACAAGGCATTTTGGAACCTCTCCATATCAAATCAAATCTTGATGGTCGTGGCCCTAGCTACATAGCTCACTCTCAAGACGTTGACATTGATACCCCTGATAAATCCCACATCGATCCATCTAAGTCCAAAAATAAAAAGTATCCCATTGGTAAAAAGATTTGTCAAAGCATGCATTATCAAGGCAAAGGGTTAGGCCTACATGAACAAGGCATTTTGAAACCCCTCCATATCAAAGAAAATCTTGATGGTCATGGACTTAGCTACATAGCTCATTCTCAAGGCGTTTGTACCCCTGCTAAATCTCGCATCCATCCATCTAAGTCCAAAAATGCACATTCGTCATCCCCATTTTTCATCCTCATATCCCAAAATCAAACCCTTCATCCCTTCCATCCATCTTAAGTCCATACATTCCTCCATCCACTAGCTCTCCATCCATATATCCTGCCATAGATCAAGATAAACAAAGGCACACATCTCTGAGAACCTTCCCACCATCTACTTACATCAACCCATCCAAAATAACTTCATATCATCCCTATCCACCCATAGATTCAATTCCCTTTGGAAGCAATTTGTATGCCAAGCATAATATCCATAAGTTTAAAAATCCACATGTATTTAAGGATCAACATTCCCCATCTAATCGACATGTGAAAAGAACGAAGCATAATATGATCCAAAAAGAAAGAGAAAAATAAATATTCAGAAGGCCACAAAGGACCATTTCAAAAAATAAAGTACTCAAAAGCCATATGGATTCCTAAGTCCATTGTACAAGCAATGTGTTCCAAAGAACTAAAAAATAAAAAAACTAGATGTGGATTCCCAAGCATATCCTCAAAGCACAGTTCCTAAAGAGAAATCAAAGTTGGCATTCAAAATTGGTATCCATCCTTCTAAATGCCTTCCACCTTTCAAATCCATTTTGGGTCCTTATATCCCAAAATCCATAACTATTCCTCCATTCAAATCTCCAAATCGAAAAACTCATTCTTCCTCCATCGCTCCATCAGCCCTCAAGGTGTGTGCCAATGTTGATCTTGCCATCATTTTCCTCCACTCATGCACAATTTTTCCAACATCCCATCCATTATCCAACTCGTGTTTTCCACCCTTTCATTCCTCTTTTACAATCCTTTGCATAAATCCCTATCTTATTTCATCCAATCATCCATTTCATTATCCTATTAATGTCTTTGAGCATACCTTCATAGCCATGGTCTATTGCAACACATGTTTTAGGCGTACCATCCAAACAAAAAGATGCTTGAGTCCTTCCTCCATGTCCTATCATGCATCCACTGTCTTCCGTGAAAAAGTAAAAAAAGTACAAATAAAAAAATTTGAAAAATCATCATAAACAAAGTACAAAAAAAATTGAAAAAGGATCCAAAAAATAGTAAAGAGAAATACTTCATCCACTGGTGAAAACCTGGCAAACAAGCACCTTGGACAAGTACCATGATGAAAACTTGGCAAACAGGCGTCATGCATAATCCTTCATCTTCTTGCATTCCATACTTGGGGGCAAGTTCCATTCAAGCTATCCTATCACATCCTATCTTACCATCCTTCATTGTCCTTCATCCCTCATGTCCTTCATCCTTATCTGCATCCATATTCCCTTTTTCCATCTTTGATCTTGGAAATGTTAAAGATCTTCCTAAGCACCACATGTCTTATCTGCTTCACCTTGTCCACATCCCTTTTGTCCATATTAGTTCCCTTATCATTCCCTAATCCTATTCATATCCCTTTTCTTATCCATTTTTTATCTTTCTTATCATATCCATGGCCTATTATTATCCTATCCAAATCCATCCCTTGATCTTGATATAAAACGAGGATGTAAAAATGCAAAAACATAATGGTTTCAGAAACCTCTTGACATGTCCCTTCGTATGGACCACATGCCATCTCATGCACCATGCTATCACCTTATCTTGTCATGTCCAACACCTTAGCTCAACATTGTTGGATAGTCCTTGGAAACCAAAAGCAGCTTCAATGCCATCATAAGCTTCCATTATTTTAACTTCAATTACTGTTGTGGGAAATTTACCGAACCTATCGACTTCACTATGTTTTAGATATATAGTTCAAATAAATAGTTCTTCTCATGAAACCATCAAAATTAAATGATGACATCAACATGATGTCAACAATTTCTTTGAATGGATGATATCGACACGATGCCAAAAAAAGTCAAGGTTAGTGGGGATGACATCAACATAAAATAATGCAATTATCATGATTGTATGAGTAACAAGAAAGTTCAACTAAATTGGTTATGTATGCAATTCACAATTGTCTTGTTTAAGGATTTTCTATAAAGAAATGATGCAATGATGATTCCATAGGTGTATGATATGTAAAAATTTCCATGTGAACCTGCTTTATGTCGAGATGTTGGTGATCTTGTTCATATAGGCTTTGGATTCCCACAATCATTCAATTATGGCCTATAAGTGGTTATTTATGGGTTAAGTTAAATGAAATAAACTTATTGAATTTTGTTTGGTGTAGTTCAAATGGGTATTCGAACTCCATAAAATCTTTAAAGTATGTTGAAATGTTTAGCATAGCCAAATCATGTGGAAATACTTAAGTGAATTGGACTATGGTCTAATTGGAAGGGTAAAACTTCACAAGAAATTTTCTCTCTTACCTTAGTAACTTTTGGGAAACTTAAAAAAGAAGCATGGAATCATTTTGGATGCTCTATCTAACCATGATGAAATATTGGCATTAGAGAACTAATTTTGGTAATTTGAGTAATTTTGAAATTGTTGACAACTAAGACCAACCTAAACCTAAGCAAAAGAGAAAAGTGGTCTTTATTTTGCTAAAAAAAAAGAGGGGCATGTTGTGAAAAGGCATAATAATGAGAAATAGTCAAAATTGGACTATAAGGCAATAAAACTTGTATCTTCACTAGTTTGGATAATGATATAAAAAGGTAATGTTGAAAGTGCCAAAAAAATTCACTCTCAGGGAGACTATGTGTCTTCTTTAAAGCCCAAGATCCTAGGATTTTTGAAGGGTTTTAAAATTTGCTAAGGTTACTTTTATATGCCCTGGGATCTATTATGTTTTGCAGTTGACTGTCAATGGCCAGTGTCTAGATTATAAGTTGTCACCTGAAGGGTTCTTGATCATAAGTTAATTGGCCCCATGTGTTAAGCTTCCTTATCGGGTCGGTCTCCTTAATAAAATTGTCTTAAAGCTTCATATTTTGCCCTTGATGCCTAGGTCCTAAGTTTAAAATGTCCTAGTGTATCCCTAGGCCATGACCCCTCTACCCTTTCTTTAAATCTCCACGTGCATGGAAATTTAACTTAAGTATCAACTCTAATATCTCTGGCCACGCGAGATAGCGGGATCAACATTCAAGTGTTGAAGAATCTTGCCCCACAATGGTCACTTGCCATTGTTTCAAGCCGCACGAGATAGCGAGAAGTGTTACTACAGATGGAAATTCTACCTTCATGTGACCTTCACACTTAAAAATTTGCCCATGCGGGCTAAGAATTTAGTTGACAAAACTGGAAACACTTACCCCGCATGGTGTCATCTTAACGCAGTTGTAAGGATGATCGGGTCACCGTGCGAGGCAGCGGGGACTAAGGAATGGTGTTGAAGAATTTGCCCTGTGAAGCTCATAGGTTGTGTTCATTAATGTTGCAAGCTAAAGATATAAGTGAGGAACAAGTGTCCCCGCTACCCCGCATGATTCTAGTAAAATATGAAGTCATCTTTGCCTTGTGGGGGTTCAAGAAGAAAAGAATAAGCATTGCAAGTTAAATATTAAGGGAAAGTGGGTGGTCCCCGCCATCCCATAGAACTATTAATGATATTTTGCTAAGAGAGAAGATGGAGAATGCAGGAGCCCCATGCGGGGTAGCAGGAAGAGTGAAGTGCCAAAAATATTCCTACCCTGCACCATTGAAAAGGGTCAACAAAGAGTGATGTGAGGGAAAAATGTTGACTATGTTGCCCCGCCATCCCGTGGCAACAACAGAGAGCGATACCAATTGATTTTTCACTAAAGTGTGATGCTTGTGTGGGCTAGAGGGAACAATGGTAACTCATAAAATTTTATGCCCCATAGGGTCTGAATACGAAGAAAAGAAGCGGCATGGGAGAGGATGACTAGGGAATTTAGAACTCCCCGCTATCCTACAATAGACAAGAAACAAGGAGTGTGAAGCAAAGAAAAGCTAGAGAACGTAGAAGATGAACAAAGCGACTTGTGGGTTAGGGGGAACACATGAAGGGTAGACAAAGGCTACCCCACAAGGATAAATCAAGCTAGAAAAAGATGACGTGTGGTAAAAGGAATTGAGTGGGATAGTTGTCCCTGTTATCTCGCAATGATAGGGCACGGTATGGAGAACAAAGGGCAACAGATTATTTTAAGGCAGAAATTGACACAATGCAGGACATTGGGATGTATGAAGATGATGAGAAGGATTTTCCCTGTGGGAGAGCAATCCAATTGAGAAAGGTGACGCGGGGTAATGAAGAAGAAGAAATATGGTTGTCCCCACTATCTTGCAGAAGGGAAACTTAAGAGACATTAAAGCTTTGAAATTTTAGAGTTATCAAAGGTGGTCAAGGATGATTTATTATGCTCCATGTCAGCAATGAAGGGACAATGAAGGGGTGATCTCAATCATTCACCTGTGTAATCAATGGTCGAATTCAAACTTTGGAGCCACCAACCCAAGATGCCATGCACGTAGGAATTAATGGTGATCAATGTATGTATGATAAAAGAGAAATTCAAAGACATTTGCAAGCACACAACATTCAAAGAGAAACCAACGCGATTCCAAGGTGATTGAAGAGAAAACCAGTGCATCCAAAACAATTGAATTGAGTCCTAAAACTAGTAAGTTACTTGTAAAACCATACATTTTCATTTTGTAAGTCGTGTCTTGTTATTTGGGAGGGTTTTTAGAAGAAAACTTTTGTTAATTTCCCTAGTTATGTGAAGGTCTTGTCTGTTTGAATTGTGTTTTTCTTTCTTCAAAAGCATTAAAATGGCATCCTCCTTTGAAAGCACTCTCACCTCATTTGCTACAAGACAACCTGCAAGGATAAGATCTTATGTCCTTGAAATCACCCATGCTACCTTGCTCGCCAGAGTCCACCCCCTACTAGAGATTGTGAATGCACCTGCTATTAACCCTACCTCGCCTGATATTACCAATTTAGCCCCTGAAACTGAACCTAGTGCTCTGCCCAAGGAAAACCCCCCTAAACCAAAAAGAAAGAGGGTAACCAAAATAATTATGGTTTCTACTGAATAAGAGTCATCAGATGACCCTATCCCTCTTCCAAAAGCTAGGAATCCCACTCAAAAGAGGAGGAGAGCAGCCACAGAACCCTCTGCCCAAAAGCCATCTGCGGAAGCTTCATCTACTGATAATCCTCCCACTGAAGAGAAAAATCCACAAGGGGAGGCCTCAGAGCCTAAGAAGGGGAAAGCCCTTGCAAAGAAAGCCACACCGCAGGCTCCTAAGAAAACAAAGCAGACTCCTACAGAAGGGGAGCAAGCTCCCAATCAATCTGAGCAATCTGCAGAAGCTTTAGTCCCATTGGCTCCATCAAAGACTGCTAAGGAAATTTCAAAAGAAGTAGAGGAGAAAATTGAATAAATTGAGAAAAGAAAGAAGAGGGAAGGAAGGAGCCTCCGTCAAGACCTCCCTGAATTTTTTCATGGCTCAACCATGTAGGAGGGCATGAAGGCTGCATTTGGTGACCATGAATATGTATGTAAAGATGCCCATACCAATGACAAGGGATGGGATATATTTTATTATTTTTATGGAAATAAAGATAAGTCTATCCCAATATCAAACCCATGGAGGCTCAATCTGGGGAAATTGGTGGTCCCCAATGTATTTGTGGAGCCAATTCTGATTAGAGAATTGGCTATAAACTATCATCATCAGAGTATGGTAATCAAAACAGTCACAGGTCATGTATTAATTGATATATCAAAAGATGCTATAGTAGAGTGCTTCAATTTGGATATGAGTGCTCTTAAAAGGATAAACAAGGAGAGGTTAAAGAAGGAATACCATGCCAAGAGGGAATTCTATAGACATAAGATTTTGCCTCTCTTTTTGAAGAGATTGTACAAAGTAGGAGAGAACTACCTCATGGACTCAGAGAAAGAACCACTTGATTTTACCCTTTTTGAGGATTATTTCACAATAACTTACTATTCTCTTTGCTAGATTTTGGGAGAAGATTGTAGACTGACAGTAATGCCAGTGGATTATATGATGATGGCAATAAAAATCCAACATGCAGATACAAATGAATTATATGATTTTGGGGATAGTATTCAGGAGTAATTGCATGAGGGATTGATCAAGGCAAGGAACCTCAAAGAAGGTTTAAAATTCAAGCACTATTCATTGTTATGCCACCTAATTCTTTACCAGAATAGGACAAGTTGGGAGGAATCCTTGAAGGTGAATCTTTTTGAGCCAAACACACATAGGAGATGACCAATACAGAGATGGACCCAAGTGTGGGACAAGGGGTCCAAATATTCAGATTATTGTGCATTCTTTAATTGCTTTGTCATGAGAATTTTGACGATGATGGGAGTCAAATTAACCAAGCTCCCAAAGGACATAGTACAGGTTTTAAGGGTCAGAAGTGTTAGAGCCGACAATGTAGAATATCTTGAGTGTGCCTTCACCCATAATTTTAGTGATTTCTTCTTTTACTCCAACTGTACATTAATAAGGGGTGTATGGATGAAATCAAGCACCTCATATGTTGCCCATCACAGTCACACCTAGGCTCACATTCATTGAATTCATCTGGAAAATACTGTGGTAAGAAAAGGACCAAATAAGAACATAAAAGAAGGGGTAACACCTTCCCCGAATGGTAAGATACAATGAATTCAATTTAGGGTGTGACACCCTTGATAAGGTACAAGAATTCCTTGTCAATAATTACAGACTCAAAGCGGGTCAAGAAAAACATTATGACCCTGAGGGCTATATAAATGATGTTAGATCAAATAAGTTGAGGGTGAGGGGTTTCAATCACCATTTTTATGAGGGGGGATATTTAATTAGAAATGCATACCCCTCTGAGGCCCTATAAAGGAGGAAGTGGAACTATTTGAGTAAATTGGAGAGGGAGGGGAAAGAAGAGGACCCTGAACTCTAGGGATTTTGTGCTAACATTCTCAATGAATTTGCTAGGATGTCTTGCAAGGTCGGAAGTTTTGATAAATTGATTGAAGATGAGTTGGCCCAGAGGCAGGCCAAAAGACCTAGTATGGTGGAAGAGGATAGACCTACATTTGAACCTTCAATATAATACAAGGTGAAAGAAGTTTTGATAGGTGAATCCTCTCAAGGTACACCTCAACAAGAAACTCAAGGAGATGGACAACCAGGTCCCAAGATAATAAGGAAGGTGGAGAAAGGAAAAGCAAATATTTATGACTTTGTTGATATCATTGTAGAAGAAATTGACACTAGTGTGCCACCACCTTCCCTCATGATGCATTCAGAGAGGATGAGGTTGTTGAAGTATTGATAGACTTGGATAGGGAAATCATCCCAAGTGTGCTCCCTGAAGATGAAGTTACAGATGAGAGTGTCATTGCCTCTAATTTTTTCTTGTCTTATGACAATTTTGTTAATTCTGATGAATTAAAATATTTTTGGTTAAGGGAGAAGCTTAAATATTTATCTGAAGAAGAAATTTTTTTTTTTGATAAGAATAGCATTAGGTGCACTCCCGAGGAAGGAAGGGAGCTAGTTAAGAAGAGTGGCATTTTCTTAGTGCTAAGATGGGACCTTGAGAAGATTTTTGTACTTGATCAAATAATGAGGCAAGAAGACCCCATATATGGATAGGAATTTAGAGAGCATGGGTCTAGAGTCAACCCAAGAATAAAAACCTTTGTTGTGTGGTCTAAGGCTCCCAGCACAGACAAGGCTTTGGTTTTGAGGAGGATGGAGCATAAAACAAGTGATGCAGTGGTAAGGACTCTTGCTGATACAATTGCATCAAAGGCAACCACTGTGTCTATGCATGTTGCACATTTTGCCAAGATGGTCGTAGAAGAGTAGGAGAAGCAACACAAGAGGCTTAAGGCCTTACATGTGGCTCAGAATGTTGATCATAGAGGACTCTTCATTGAGAATGCAAAGTTGAAAAATGACTTGGCTTAGTGTGACTCAGCATCTGCAATGGGTCCCAATCTTGAGGAGCTTGAGAAGATGAAAGAAGAATTGCAAAAGGAAAAGGAAGAGGCTAAAAAGAAACATTTGGACATAAAGGAAGATGAAAGAAGATTTCAAACGGGGTCCTAGGCTGCTTGGATGAGGTCTATGCCTCTTATTCTTTGGTATCACAATTATGTGATCAGGTCAACAACATTCTTTTGTTTTTTCAACCAATTGGGAGTGTTTGGTTTCCTAAGGGTCAACAATTGAAATAAATTCTTTTAACAATAAAAAATGACCCCAAGGTACCACAAATTATGGGGACCACATGGAAGAATATCAATTTATTGATTAAAGAACTCCCCTATGTGGAGGAAGAAAATAAGGCTCCAACAGATAAGATCGAATCATTCAAAGGCTTGTAGAAATGGGACATTCCCCCAATTTTGACAGAGGAAGGATAGATGAAAGATCTCCCCAGATGGAGAGAAGATTTTATAGCTGTAGGTAATAAGGTTCTGGATGCATTATCTAGGGAACCTAACCAAGAGAATGCCTACCACATGATTATTGATAAAATTATTGATGTGGATTCTCTCTATCATAAATTTTCATTGGAGATTGTAACCATGCCCTCTCCAAGGGTAAAAGAAGAAATGAATAAATTACAGGGTCTGAGATCTTTTTCTTGGCCAACAAATGATGTTGACATCTGGAAAAAATATTACTCCCTGGAAGAATGCGTGCTCGAGGAAGAGGAGTGGATGGGATTGAATCTCTTTTGGTATTCTCCTTTTTGTTTCCCCCCTTGCAGGTTGGTATTTTTGGTGAGCTAATATAAATGTCCAACCACTTCCTACAAATCAAGGTGGATCAGATTCAACTTTAAGATCTTGATCATTAATGCAGTCAGTGCAAGTGCAGAACTTGTTACCTGATAGATTTCATCAGAGATGCGACTCCAGGCTCCACTTGACATCCTTGCAAAAAAGCTGAAATAAATGAAGTCTGAAGATCTATACGTAAAAGATTTTGAGCTACTTGATAGCATTTTTTTTGTAAATGGAATAGCTAGGATTTTGACAAGTGTCACAATCGACCTGAAGATTGATTTGCTCCCTTAGTGTTATAAAAGGGAATTTAGGGCCATTATGACGAGATTCTGATTCAAAGAATTTTATGAAGTAGTATGTAATAGGCCAGAATTAATACAGAGAAGGGTGAACATTTCCTTACTAGAGATGTCCATTTGAAATGTAAACTTGTATTTTGAAAGATTAATGAATGAAGATCATTTTCTGGTTGCCTCATATTTTGTGTCCATATGTTGGATGAGCTTTTATATTAATGATATTCAAGTTTGTCTTCCTCAAGTAGGAATGCGTAATTTGAATGTGGGTCTCTTTTAATGAAGGAGTTAAAGTCTGTATTTAGATTACTACAACTTGTGTTTAATAGAAAATATTAGTCTAACTGTTATGGTTTTCAAAACAAATTGTGCAAGTCATAATATGTTTGTGTGCTTAATGAGTACGTTTCATTCCAAGTGTTGATATTCTGCGGATTGGACTTTGTTCACCCTAGGCAGACACTGATAAAGCTAAGATCTCATAACCATTCTTATTTCACCTTTTATATCTCTTGTTTTCTTTTACATTCTTATTTCACCTTTTATATTTTTGCAATAGGAGTAGTTTTAGCTTAGATAGTCAATCTCAATCTCAATGCAAGCATGTAATGTATAAATCAAGTTTGTAGCCAAAGATGGAGGTTTATCTTTCTTTCCTTGATATATTTTCATTGAGATATCTACTTTATATAACAATGTCAACCCATGAGTAGGCCTGAAAATCATTAGGCACTATTAAGGTCTACCTGCTTTGGTCTTGCAGAGCCAAAAGTGTAGAAGATTGTGTAGACGTATAAAAATGACCACTTTCCTAAGTGAATATTTAATATTCATTTTAACCTCATTCCTCTATTTAATTAAATTCTTTATATTCATCTATTTGATTAAATGAATTATTTAATTTATTTAATTATGTTCACCTAAGCCTTTCATAGCCTTTAATTAAATAAATCACTTTATTTAATTAATTCCCCTTCCTCTCCTTTTAATTAAATTTACATTTAATTAAATTAATCCTTGCAAGTAAATAAATCTTGTATACACCTAAAAATGGTCTAAAGATAATTAATTGAATAAGCAATTATTTAATTAATCCTCCTTCCCAATTTAATTGAATTCATTAACAATTTGATTAAATTCTCCTACTCATCTACTTATTAATAAATCTAAGGAATTATTTAATAGGTTCATTTCAATAGTCCCCTTTAATTAATTAATTCAAATTAATTAATTCCTCCTGATCAAATTCATTTCTTCTAAATCCCCTAATTAATTAAAACAAATCAATTTATGAGTTGTTGAAAGTTAATTAGCTTTTTCCTATTATTTGAATTTTTAAATTCAAATTCCTCACATGCCTCCTAACTTCTAACCACCTAACCTAACCACTCCTAAACCTAACCCATTCCATCTAACCCCGGGTTTAATTAACCCCATCTTAGCTTGCACGTCCTAACCTCCTATGGTGTGGATACTCTCCCCTTGAGACACATATAATTCTTGGGCCACATGTCTCCCCTCTTGGACACTTGCCCTCTCATGAGCAAAGCTCCTTGACACTTGTCACCATAGAGATGACAAGTGTCCCCTTTCCTCCAACCTCTTCTCTGACCACCTCCAATTGTTCCCTTTCATCCAACCTCTTCTCCAACCACCTCCAATTTTACCCTTGATATCTTCAAATTCAATCTTGACCGTTGATTCCTGCCACCTCACCCCTGGCCTTGAAAATCCTATAAATATCCCCCATGTTGGAGCACAAATCATCCCATCTCATTTTCATCTTAGGCATTGTTACTATAGGCATATTGATCTTAGCAGTATCATTTAAGCATTGTTATTATAAGCAATTGTATTTTAGATCTAGCTTAATTTGCTTATTTTCTAGCATAATTGTTGAATCATGTAGCTTAATCATCATCATTTATAGCTTAAATGCATCATTATAATCTCAAATCCTCCATCTAGGTGTAGTCAAGTCACTGGAATTTGCTTATCTAGATCTGAGAGCAAATCTACACTCCCATCTCTTAGGAGGTGATAGATCGATTTGTCATGGTTTTATATTTCTTTATTTTAAATTTGCTAACCATGCTTGTAATGATCTATTGAGTGTTTGTGTTGCAGTTGCAGGTATCACACTTCATAGGCACAACATTTTGGCGCCTACAGTGGGGCCGAAATTATCATTTTTGGCCTCTCAAGCTTCATCAAACCTTCCTCTCTGACCGGATCTGAATCAAAATCTCGTACGTGTTCATTTCCAGCTTTGTACGAGCTCCTTTTCGTGCTTGGACGATAATAATTTTTGACTCGTATGACCTTATGAATTTTCGTACGAGCTTGTTCCTGCACTTGCACGAGCTCAGAAGGATTGTCGTACGAGCTGGTAGATCATGTCGTACGACTTGTTGCTTCTGTGTTTTTAAAATAGACTGCATTTTAGGGTTTTCATGCTTAAATTCGATTACTACTAATGCTAACCTTGGTCTGTTTGTGATCTTTTTGGCAGCCTAACTAATTTTTGCAGGACGTTGTCGAAGATTATGCTTGTTAAAGACTCATTGCATAAAAACATATCATGACTACTAATGAATCTGTTTTGCAAGTTGCTTAGGAAGCCTCAACTAAACTTTTTGTCTTCTTTAAACTTTCTAGGAACACTTGTTTTTGATAAGGAAATGAACAATCATGTATTTTGTGTTGTGATGATAGGCGATTATGTTGTCACCTTTCTTAGGTGATTGGAAAGCAAGACTCATCCTTTGCTTTTATTAGTGCATATCTTTAGCGGGCCTGCCCTCCCGAGGAGCTAATAACTCTTAGTCATTAAGGTTGGTGAGAGGAGAATGACCTAAGTGGGAACGACTAATGCCAAGTAATCCAACCCACTATAAAATAAACGTGATTTGATGAAAATCAATTCAACGACAGTGCTCGGGAATAGCTCTCCTCCGTACCTTCGGGTATATCAAACCTTGGTTTTCAAGGTTGGGATACCTCTTAATTGAGTTTATACCTCGACACGTTGAACGAATCCCTTACTAGTTCCAAATTAAAATTAGAAGCTACCCAATTCACCTCTGAAAGGGGGATAATCTTTATACAAGAGAAATAGTAACTCTCCCAAGACACTTGCCATATCGTGCCCCCATTAGTGTTTGGATTCGGATAATATGATGTTGAGAATCCATTGCGTGAGACTCAGCGGCCATATTTTGATTAGCTATTGGGTGTGTACCTAAGTTTGCAAGCAAAGGTTTTCTCTCTCAGCCAACTTCCTTAGGGTTTAGCATGCTTGTGGTCACTTATCATATAACGTGTTTGTTGTGTATTCATCCCTAAATCGAAAAATTAGACATCTAAAACTGGAAAACATAAGCAAAACATCAAACTTCATTGATCAAAATTCGACCAAACAAACATATTTGTCTCTAAACTATTATCGGTCGTACGAGGCATTTATCCTGTAGTATGGCTCAGTAAAGTTTGTCATACAAGCGGGTTATTTGTCATATGAGATTCATCTTTTGTCGTATGGCTTAATAGGTTTTGTCATACAAGCCTGTGCTTTTTCATATGAATTTCCTAGTTTGTCGTATGGTCTTGTATGTATTGTCGTTTGGGGCTGTATAGTTTGTCGTACAAATCTCTGTATCTGTCAGTCCAAAACTATCTTTTTGCATGCCATTTTCAGATCTGTCATTCTTGCTTGATCAATTTACACTGAGCATAAACACATGTTATCTGTCACTTGTGCTTAGATTGTCTTCTTGGTTCGCTTGGTCAAGTTATCATCTGTCAAATTGGATTCTGGAAATAGACACCTCAAGCTTTTCAAGTAATCCACCTCAACAAGTTCAAGATCTAAACATCTCAAAGTGCATTATCACCCTCTTTGGTAAGTTGATCACTCAAACATAGTTTCTCATTAGGATCTATCATGAAACTACAACGTTTGGTCGAGATAATATTGTCCCACATCATAGGATATATCGTTCCTATTGGACTTGGATTTTACCAAAATCATCATTGCACTCCAAAAATTGAAGATTGAAAAACTTGCAAACTTTTAAACACTTGAATCCTCTTTTCATGTCATATCACTCTATCATATCTACCTTGACAGTTGATCACTTATGAAAACGAATTTTAGACAATCGAATCCTAGCACAATATCAAACGCATGTGTATGCTTGTTTTAACTAGGGCTCAGAGATGAAAAATTGCAGAAACACAAACAGAAACACTTGAAATAACTGAAGATCATATAAACATGGAACACAAATATAAAATACAAGTTGAAGAGGAAATAACAGAACAACATGTCTGAGACATCAAAAAGGATTCTCAATTTGATAAATTTATGAAGAAAATATTGGAGGAAGAAAAAGAAAGATATTTCCTAATGTTAGCAAAATCTGGTGCTACACTCCCCAAAGATTTTGATGTGAACAAATTGACATAAGAGAAAAGTGACCCCCCCTTAATAATGAACAATATGAGGATATTTTTGGTCTCAAAAATAATGACACGTCAATTCCTAACGACACTAGAACCAATGAGGAATCTTACATTCCCAAAAGAGATGACGTAGAAACTCTAAATAACATTCCATCCAATGAGGACACAAGAAGGGATAGAGATGATACAAGAAGAGATCAAGACCCTCCTAGAAGGCAAAATCATGGTTATACAAGAACAAATAATGTTGATAATCCTATCACAAATCTCACACAACAAATACAAACACTGCAAACACAAATTCAAGCTATGCGGCGAGGAAATGTTAGAAGATACTCACTTCAAGAAATTTGTCCTTGTCCATTCGATAGGAATCTAAACATGATACCATTTCCTATAGGTTTTGAAACTCCTAGATATGAAAAATATGATGGAAGCATTGATCCCCGATATCATATACGAGAATTTTGCACAATGAGTATGGAGTTTGCACATGAGGATACCTACTTGATGAGATTATTTCCAAAAAGCTTAACTAGACTAGCTATGGAATGGTTCTACAAACTTCCCCGCGGAATCAGATCATTCTCAAAATTGGTGGATAAGTTTGTTTCACAATACTGTTACAACATAAAACATGAAATAACAATGTTAGACCTATGTAACGCCAAACAAAAGAGTGGAGAACCATTCATAAAATTTTTACAAAGATGGAGACGGTTAGCTTCACGTTATCCTCGTACAGTGCCAAAATATGAAAAAATGGATATATCCATCAACAACTTAAATGATAAAATGAGTTACCATCTGAAAATGCAAGAAAATCAAAGTTTTGGAAAAATGATTGATAATGGAATCAGAATGGAGGAAGCCATGATAAAGAAGGGTGAGTTAAAAATATTCAAAGAAGGAGTTCATCCTCCTAAAAACACTAACAACAATAACAATGATAAGACAAAGTTTTGGAATAGAAATCTAAATATCGTCAATGATGGGATAGTAGATAACAACAATGTAAAACCAAAACAACCAGTTTTCAATTTATCCACTCACTCAACAACGGCTCAACAAAACAACAATCACCAAAAATCAACGATCAAAAATTTCTTTCAAAGACAATTTACCAACATTGGTGAACCCCTTGGATCTGCATTAAAAATACTTTCGCAAACAAATTAATTACGTTGCCAAAAGTAAGAAACTAAAAAACTCAAGTGAAACCCGCTTGGTGGAATGACAACCATTATTGCGATTTTCATCAAAACAAAGGACATCACACAGATAATTATCGACAGTTGAAACATGTCATCCAAGATTTGATTGATAATGGAATAATAATTGTAGATGGACATATGACAAATGAATCTCATACAAATTTTAAAACTCCGCTTCCAAACTATGAGAAGGGTGAATCATCAACAACACATAATGGTAAGGGTAAAGCAAAGGTAAACTACGCTCATACATATGATAATGTGGTAAATGTGATTGTAGTTAAAGAAAATTAACATCAAGAGCCTGCTCATGCTATCACAAGAAGCAAAGTTAAAGTTGTTTTGCCGGTTCGTACCCCTAACATGTCATCCACTACAAAATAATATAGTCTAGTGGATCAATTACAGAAAACGCCCGCGCAAATATCCATCTTAGATCTTTTAAAGCTTTCACCTGCACACAAAGAAATTCTTGAATGAGCATTAGTTGATATGATAGTGTTTAAAGACCTTGATATAGATCAATTCCAAACTATGGTGGGACACCTCACAACCCCTCACTACTCATCCTTCACTGAAGAAGATGACTTGTCCTTGCAACATCCCCATAATGCTCCCTTTCATATCGAAGTACTCATTCATAAGACATGAGTTAAATGTGTCCTAATAGATGGAGGAGTTGGCTTAAACATTTGCTCATTGAGTCTTGTCTATGCTCTAGTTTATTCAGAAAATGCAATTGATTCCCAAAAAAATATTACCATCAAAGCATATGATGAAGAAGAACGTTCCTATAAAGGAGTGGTGATATTACCCATCAGAGTGGGACCTTTGCAGAAAGATACAACATGCCAAGTTCTAGACTTGGACTTATCATACAACATACTCTTGGGAAGACCCTGGATTCATGGCATACAAGTTATACCATCAATATATCATCAATGCTTAAAATTTCCCTACAATGGGCACGAAATCATGATCTCAGCAGATTCAAATCCATTTCAATACTACAGTAACCTCAAACCAGCTCAAGAGGTCATTGTTCCTCATAATAGGGAGGCATCATCTTCAAACACACAATCCAAAGAAAAATCATTTGCCTCAATTTTGTCAAGTATGGAAAAACAAATGCAGCTAAGAGATCGAGGGAACGAATAATATTCAATATCCCAATTACCATTATCTCCTAAATCCTATGGAAAACCGTCAAAATCTAAACAACAACCAATTGTGAGACATCTGTCAATATTTGATGGAGCATTTGTTAGTGTTGGGACCTTGTCAGAGGAAACAAAAGACAAAGATGTGCTACAGTGGCTATACAAAGATGAAGAGGTCCAACAAAAGAGCAACAATGTCAAAATACCTATAACACAGTATGGAAAAGGATTTAACATTCTTCAAAAAATGGGATACACTGGAACAGGTTCTATAGGAAAATGAAAAGAAGGTATCTCAGAACCTATTCAACCTCACACTCAACAAGCTACAGAGAAAGCGGGCTTAGGGTATGGACAAGCTATTCTACCAGAAGACACATCTTCTAGCCAACAAAAAAAAGAATATGAAAACAAACAAGAACAACTTGTAATTGAAAGGAGGCAACAAGCACAAACAATGAAATGGCAAAAGAAGCAGGCTTCAAATCAACAAGAGAAACAAACCAATGACATCTCCTAAGCAACATTAATTCTGAATCAAAAAAGACAGGAGCTAATACAAGTCAAGCAAAGCTCATAGCAAGGTTGACAGAACTCAATCTTAGTCCAGAAGAAGTTGAATATGAAAGAAGAAAAGATATAGCAAGAAAAGCAAAAGAAACAAATCACATATTGTATGAACAAATTTGTAGATTACAAGATACAAGTGAGACTGATTCTAATGAATGGGAATGGGATTCCTATCACTCTGAAGAATCAGCTGAAGAAAATTGCTTTGAAGAAGATATAGGAGTCGATGTAGTTCACATTTACACAGGACAAACGTCAGGAACTAGCCCACTTGAATTAGAATCACATTCGACTGACTTGGACTTAATTGAGGATGATCAGGAGCTCCTTGCACGAGGTCCTTCTGATGAGAGTACCATACTAGACATTAACATACATATCAAAAACTTTGACACATCTATCATGAACCTTGATATCCTCGAACCATCTCAACCTGATGACCCCTTACCTCTACTCCACCCTGAACTTATTGATTGGAAAAATGAAAAACATACTGCCATTGATACCTTTCCTAATGACCAGGCCATATCTATATATCTTAATGCTATCGAACCAATAACAACTTTCATCAGTAATTTCAACAACGCATCTTCCAGTCATGTGGGTGCCAAATCTCCTAGTCACAAAAGTGAAAATAAAGAAAAGAATATCAGGTCTAATGTTGAAATCCATTTATTGGCAACATTACATCGGGAAAAAGTAAAATAAAGGACACATCTAACGGTGAAAACCTCCTCGAGGTGTCGAAAGATGGGAGATTTGACACTTTACCTACGCACTATCAAGAAAGGTCATCCATTTTGATTGAACCAACAGAGGCGGTTAACATTGGGACAACAGAGCAACCACAGATTCTTCATCTAGCGACTTCTTTATCTATGCAAAAAATGCAACAATATATGAAATTCTTCAAACAAAGGCAAATCAATTTCGCCTGGTCCTATGCAGACATGCTAGGTTTGGATCCAGTGCTTACTATGCATCACCTAAATGTTAGTCTAGGAGCCAAACCAGTTAAACAAAAGTTAAGGAAGATGCATCCTTATATTGCTCTTCTAGTCAAAGCAAAACTAAAGAAATTACTAGATGTCGGATTCATCAGACCTGTTGCCTATCCTCAATGGGTATCAAACATTGTTCCTGTGTCCAAACTAGACAAAAGTATCAGAGTATGCACAGACTTCAGAGATCTTAATAATGCTTGTCCAAGGGATGATTTTCCTTTGTCTAACATTGACATCATTGTAGATTTAACTGCTGGACACTCAATGTTTTCTCTAATGAATAGTTTCTCCAGATACAATCAGATTAAAATAGCACCCAAAGATCAAGAAAAGACAACTTTCACATGTCCATGGGGTACTTTCTGCTAGAACATCATGCCTTTTGGATTAAATAACATTGGTGCTACATATCAAAGAGCTATGACAACTATATTTCATGACATGATGCATACATTCATGGAAGACTATGTGGATGTCATATTGGCCAAATCCTACAATAGAGAAGAACATATAGGGATATTGGAAAAGATATTTGACCAGTTAGAACAATACAAGCTAAAACTAAACCCTAAGAAATGTGCCTTTGGTGTTACTTTCAGTAAGCTATTGGGATATATTATTTCAGTTAGAGGTATCAAAGTGGATCCATCTAAGGTCAAAGAAATCATGGAAATGGCATCTCCCCGGAATATCAGTCAACTCAGATCCCTCCAGGGAAAACTATAGTCAATCAGAAGATTTGTTGCTCAACTAGTCGATAAATGCCAACCATTTACTGATCTCTTACATAAAAATGTTAATTTCAAGTGGGACCATCAATGTGAGGACGCATTCAACAAGATCAAGGCCTATCTCATGCAACCACCCGTCCTAATGTCACCAATTCCAGGAAAGCCATTGTTACTTTATGTATCAACCACCGAAGCATCATTATGAGTTCTGCTTGCACAACATGACAATGAAGGAAAAGAACGAGCCATCTACTACATCAACAAAACATTAGTAGGATATGAGATCACCTATTCACCAACAGAAAAAAACATGCTTGGCAGTAGTTTTTGCTTCTCAAAAATTATGACACTATCTACTATCTTACTCCATCAAGTTGATTGCTAAAATCGATCCATTGAAGTATTTGCTTAGCAAGGCAACATTAACAGGACGACTAGCAAAATGGATCATGATTCGCGAGTTTGATATCGAGTATGTTGACAGAAAAGCTATAAAAGGGCAAGTCATTGCAGACCAACTAGCAAAGACACCGCTTCAAGATGATCATCCTTTACTCATTGAATTTCCCGATGTTGATATCCTAATGATCACCACAAAACACATGGAGATTATACTTTGATGGTTCATATACACAACATGGATTAGGAGCAGGCATTTTATTAATCACACCACAAGGTCATACAATTCTGAAAGCATACAAATTAATTTTTCCATGTACCAACAATACAACAGAATATGAAGCTTTGGTTACAGGGATCAAAATGGCTATAGAATGGAACATTACACAACTTCAAGTCTTTGGAGACTCTTAGCTCGTCATTAATCAAATTAATGGCGATTACCAAACAAAGGATGAAAAATTAATGCCTTATAAGAAGATGGTTGATGATGTCTAGAAATAACTTTTCAGCAAATTCCAAGGAATGACAACAAAGCAGTAGATGCCATGGCAACACTTGCTTCTCTACTTCAGACACAAGAAATTCAAGAGCGTTATGAATTCCTGGTGGAAGAGTTGTTTTACCCTGCTTATAATTGTCCTAATTCCCAAACTATTTGTCACCTTGTTGGGCATGATTCCTCCCGCTATGGCCAAACTTACACATACTTGAAAGATAACATCCTACCTCCTAACATATCAAAGAACCAAAAGAGAAACTTTATTCGCCAATCCTCCCATTATACTCTCATCAAGGATACCCTATTTAAATGAGGTCTGGACGGTACTCTTTTAAGATGTCTCGAACAAGAAGAATCTGAGAAGGCCTTACACGAAGTCCATAATGGCATTTGTGGCACTCATTCAAGTGGTCTTACCCTTTCGAAAAAACTCATACACTTGGGCTATTATTGGCCAACTATGGAACGAGATTCTTTTCAGATAGCCAAAACATGCAAATAATGTCAGATCCATGGAAACTTGATTCATGCACCAGCACAAGAACTTCATGCTTTAGCAACATCTTGGCCTTTCTGTCAATGAGGTCTGGATCTAGTAGGAAAGATAAATCCTTCTTCATCCAATGGTCACAAATTCATTCTTGTAGCTACAAAATATTTCACAAAATGGATTGAGGCAGTACCTCTCATCAATATCACAGGAAAACAAATTGTTGCATTTATCTTGAACTATATCATCTGTCACTATGGAATACCTATGACCATTATCACTGATAATGGGCGACCGTTCAAGAATCAGGATATAAAAGAGCTATGTGAGAAATTCAAGATCCAACACAGATTTTCCACACCCTACTATCCACAAGGAAATGGACAAGTCGAAGCATCAAACAAAACCATTCTGAAAATCCTCAAAAAGACAATGAATGATGCTGGCAGAGATTGGCATGTTCAATTGAACCCTTCTCTATGGGCCAACCGTACTAGTATCCGCACACCAACAGGTGCCACACCTTTCTCTCTTGTTTATGGACTAGAAGCAATACTGCCAATCGAAGTAGAGATACCTTCTCTCCGAGTATCATTAAAAGGTCTTATCTCAAATGAAGAACAACGAGTATCTAGACTGCAAGAGTTAGAATTGATTCATGAACGAAGACAAAATGCCTTTGATCATTTAAAGGTATATCATAAAAGGATGTGTTGCAGTTACAATCATAAGGTCAAAACAAGAGCATTTCAAGTTGAAGAATTAGTACTCAAAGAAAATCCACGCAACCAAGCAGATCGAGAAAAGAAAGGGAAGTTTGAACCAAGTTGGTTAGGACCATTTCTGGTCACAGTAGTATTTGGGTCAGGAGCATATCAACTATCTACACAGGACGGGGATCAGCTCGAGGAACCAATCAATAGCATGCATCTGAAGAAGTTTTATGTCTGAAAAATCAGAAAAATACAAAAACAGTGAAAAATCAGAAAAAACCTAAAAGAGTGAAAAAAATAAAAATAAAATAAAAATATGAGAAAAAGTGCAATAAAAATAGATGGTGAAAACCTGGCAAACGGGCACTATCTGTCCGCTAGCTCTTCCATCTATTAGTTCATGCATCTTTTCGCTTGCATTCATTTTCCATCATAAGCCTTTGTACATACGCGGACATCACAATTGATTTCTCGTCATGGTTTGGATCATTGGGTATGTCACAATGACTTTGTTTCTAGGCTTGGGGCAGAATCCTACACCTAGCCGGGGGCAAAATTTACGACCATTTTGAGCTTAATCAAACAGGTAAACCAATAGTTAGACAACACTTGTCAAACGAAAACACTTAGACACATCCAACGTTGAACATGAGATCACATTGTTCACTATCAAGCTATCACACGTCAGTCTAAGCAGATCTCACATTTTTTAATGGATGATATCTTTTGGATGCTGCTTTTAGCACTTTGGTTCAACTTTACTATCTTGATTTTCGCTATCATGATTTCTAAGTACCTCCAGGATGTCTTTGACTAGAGGAACAATGAAGGAACATGATATTTTTCTTGTCTGCTGTCTATAAATTAATCATTAGTAGGTGCAAATTTGTCTCACGACATGATCATCAGAGTATCATCGAATATATTTCCGATTTGCATATACCAATGGTTAATACTGCCTATTTTACGCAAGCAACACTCAGGTCATCTTGGTTTAATTATACCTCGATGCTTGTACTAACTTGCAATATCAAAATCCAGGAAAGAAGTGCTCAGGTCATCATGGTTTGATTATACCATCAATGTTTGCACTCACTTCCCACATTTCCAAAAGCTCAATGATGACAAAAAGTAATACCCAGTGACTGGTTCAATCATAGCTTTGCATTTCATTAGCATTGGCATTGGCATTTAGCTTGCATTTCATTCTTGCATGGGATCCCAAAAGCTCATCTTATCCAAGGTCAAATTTATCGCAAGAATCATCAATGTATCATCATAGGTGTATACACCATCAAAATGAAGACTTATCTCTCTCCAAATATTGTCAACCCAATGCAAATCTTATGCTACCCCCCTCAAATGCACCCAAATCAGCATATCTAAATCATCCTGCAACCTGATATCAACAAAATGTCAGTTTTTATCCAATCAACCTTATCCGTCCTATCAATTGATCACATCTGATCTATTCTATCATGTCTTATATAGGATGTATCTTTCCTAGAACCAAACATTCTGATGAAGTCTTATACAGGATATATCATTCCTGAAACCAGATGCTTTTGATCATCCTTGTCTTATACATGAGGTATCTTTCCTGAAACTAGACTAAATCTAGATCTTATCAAACTAATCGAACCTGTTGAAATTTTATCAAACTCTATCAATCATCAAGAACCACACCATCGTGATCAAAGAACTCACACTTTCATCAATCAAGGTTGCAGAATCAAATCTTTTCTCATCAGGACATCAATTTCGCAATCATCCAATCACTCCAACAGTCAATTATCTCAATTGATCTCCCGAGGGGGCATCATTGTACCACAATTTATCAATCAATGTCTGGGGCATCCTATTAAACCAATATCAACATCAAAAGGAAATTATTCTTTGAATCAACGCGTCATCACACCTCGCTTCAAAGAGGGGTAAAATGTATAAACCTAAAAATGGTCTGAAGATAATTAATTGAATAAACAATTATTTAATTAATCTTCCTTCCCAATTTAATTGAATTCATTAACACTTTGATTAAATTCTCCCGCTCATCTACTTATTAATAAATCTAAGGATTTATTTAATAGGTTCATTTCAATAGTCCCCTTTAATTAGTTAATTCAAATTAACTAATTCCCCCCCATCAAATTCATTTCTTTTAAATCCCCTAATTAATTAAAACAAATCAATTTATGAGTTGTTGAAAGTTAATTAGCCTTTTCTTATTATTTGAATTTTTAAATTCAAATTCCCCACATGCCTCCTAACTTCTAACCACCTAACCTAACAACTCCTAAACCTAACCCATTCCATCTAACCCCGGGTTTAATTAACCTCATCTTAGCTTGCACATCCTAACCTCCTTATCCTAACCTCCTATGGTGTGTATACTCTTCCCTTGAGACACATGGCATTCTTGGGCCACATGTCTCCCCTCTTGGACACCTCCCCTCTCATGAGCAAAGATCCTTGACACTTGTCACCACATAGATGACAAGTGTCCCCTTTCCTCCAACCTCTTCTCCAACCACCTCCAATTTCACCCTTGATATCTTCAAATTCAATCTTAAACATTGATTCTTGCCACCTCACCCCTGGCCTTGTAAATCCTATAAATATCCCCCATGTTGGAGCACAAATCATCCCATCTCATTTGCATCTTAGGCATTGTTACTATAGGCATATTGATCTTAGCAGTATCATTTAAGAATTGTTATTATAGGCAATTGTATTTTAGATCTAGCTTAATTTGCTTATTTTCTAGCATAATTGTTGAATCATGTAGCTTAATCATCATCATTTCTAGCTTAAATGCATCATTATCATCTCAAATCCTCCATCTAGGTGTAGTCAAGTCACTGGAATTTGCTTGTCCAGATCTAAGAGCAAATCCACACTCGCATCTCTTAGGAGGTGATAGATCGATTGTCATGGTTTTATATTTCTTTGTTTTAAATTTTCTAACCATGCTTGTAATGATCTATTGAGTGTTTGTGTTGCAGTTGCAGGTATCACACTTCATAGAAATGACAAATCTAATTTATTTATTTTAATCTCCCACTTGTATTTATGAAAGTTACATCTATTTTTGTTGAAATAAAGTAATTTATTTTAATTAAAAGTTCCCTCCATCTACTTGTAAAATCCTACATCTCCCACTTGCTCCTCTAAACCCCCTTCTAGATTCTTCTAATAACTTCTAATTTAGCCTAATCCATCTCCTAAATATTGTCACATCCCTAAGCAAAGGGAAGTCATTTCTCAAACCCTCAAAGTCTTTGAAAACCATTAAAGGCTTTATGTCTTCAACAAGTTAACCCTCAAAGTCTTTCTAACCATTAATGATTAACTCAACCTTCTTGCATGATTAGAGACTTTCTCTCTAACTCAACCTTCATCTAACCCAAGGGTCTCATCAAGCATTCATTGCTTTGACCATGGTTATCCCTTTAACCCTTGCACAAGAGTTTATCCTTTAGGTAAAAGCTTTATCCAATGGATAACCCTAACCTAACCTTAACCCTTACCTCCTAAGGTAACCATCATGTCTTCTCAAGAACTTAATGCTTCTTACATCTCCTCTCAAGCAACCTTTTGTTGACAATTGTCACCTTTTCATTGGTGAGAATTGTAAACATGGATTGATAACTTTCAATCTTGGCCCTTGTTAAGATTATCCAATCTTAACCATCCATTGCCCTATTTTTCCTATAAATAGAGCTCCCATTCTTCATTTTCAATATCCAAGTCTTCAGTATCAAACTTAGAGACATTTTGCTAAATATATCCAAGTTTCATGCATATAATCTATAGTCATTTTAATCAAGCATTTAACGTCTCTTTGATAGAAATCATCTTAAATAGCATTTTAAGAAGCATTTCCATTATCATAGCACATTCATATTAGACTAGTATATCATGCTAGGATAGGTTTTACTAATCCTTTATCTTATCATCGTATCCATGCTAGTTTAAATCATATTAGATTTAATATCATGCATAACTAGGAATGCATTCATATTAAGTTGATCAAATATCACTCGTTCTCGAAGTTGTCATTAATAAGTCACTTTGCTCAGTGATCTTAGAGCAAAGACATTGACTTGAGGGATCCTATGAGATGGAGAAAAATGGAACATCCCTTGGGGAGTTGAGCTATTCAATATAGCTCCATAACTTGCACCAAGAGTGCCATTGGTGTGTGGACCTTTTTGAAACCGAATTTCTCATTTCATTGCACCACTTTTCCCGCACACAGATTGTAGTCTTAGTGACTGAATCTTGTTCGTTGGCCAAATCCAACCTTGAACCTATTGATAGGAATGTGGCTAAATCCTTAAGGTTTGGGGATTTGTTGATTTGGGAACCAACAGGTACAACCTATGAGGTCTAATGACTGCAAATGCACTGCATAGTTTTAATGTAATCCTCAAAGTGATCCAACCTTATCTTAGAGTTAAATAACTAGATGGATCATAAATTCTATAGTGCAGTTACAACAAAAGATTGATGGAATTGGACCTAAAGCTATTAAACCAAATATTTAAGTTAAATATAATGAGAATGATAGTACTCAAAGCACTTTGATTTTTAAGGAGGAAGAATAGGTCCACCTCAAACTTTGAGGAGGTCTACTCAAGAGGTATCTAGAAAGGTATAACCCACCTAATTTTAGATGGAATTTTTTTTTCTTGAATGCTAACATTGATGAGCCTCAAACTATGAATTAGGCAATGAAAATAAGTAATTGTGAGCCTTGGGATTTAGCCATGGATGATGAGACAGTTGCCTTGAAAAATAATGACACTTGAGAATTGGCTCAATTATTGAAGAAGTTGGAAAAAAATAGTTTAGATGGCAGTGTTGAGAAGTATAAGATGAGGTTGATTAAAAAGGGATATTCCTAGGTCGAGGGAACTCATTTTGATGATATTTCCTCTCGAGTTTCTACGATGTCATCCATTTAGTTTCTTCTATTTGTTGTAATAAATTTTAATCTCGAGATTGAGTAAATGGATGTAAATACAATGTTCCTATACAATGATCTAGAATAAGAAATCTTCATGACATAGCTTGAGCACAATATGACAAAAGATAAGGAGTCATTAGTTTCATAGTGAAGAAATATCTATATTGTCTAAAAAATTCTCTTAGAATGTGGTATACAAAATTGATTAATACATTTTGATGATGGGATTTTTAATGTCCAAACCAAATCATTCTACATATTAAGATGAGGGTTGAAGTTGGGGTTTAAAGTTGAGATTTTGGTTTCAAAAATACAAAGATTATACTACAAGAAATTCTCCATTGTAATGCACTTATTTTTATTAAATTCTATTACACAACTTCAAATTAATTTGGTTGCACAATATTATTCTAAAACTTTGAAATACTTAACTTTGGAGAGAGATTGGAGGATGCTTTTCAAATAGATACATTTTAAAAATTATGAATCCAAAACTCAACATACACACACATATACACATGCATATCTTCAAAACTAAAAGGCTCGTATGTGGATAGACTCATTCTTTACATATTGATTGAGATTAATAAAAACATAGATAGCCTTGTCTATAGTAATCAATAATGAGAATTGTGTGACACGTATTATGAGAAAATGTCTACATGCCTTTTTGGCCCCCCATTAAGCCAACATAATTTGTCTTCCTCCATTTTGACAAGCCTTAACTAATAAATGTTTAATGATACACATGAAATGAGATTGAAATACCATAGTAACAAGACCAACAATTGTCGTGTTTAATATAAAAGAGAAATACACATAAAAAGGAACCATTTTCCTCTACATAATGACCATGTTGTACTAGTCAAGTCTCTTTATTTCTTCTTTTGCATGCCCTCAAGGTGTTGAAGCACACTTAGGCAAGCTCTCCATATTTCATGTGTCATGGCAGAGGAGAGGGTCCATGTCCTCTAACATGCCCCACCAATTATATAATAATAATTATTGTTCTTACTCTTTAACTTTATTCTTTTTCAGTTGTTGTCAATACTTGTGTTCTATTGCGGTCTCTTCATCAATATTTTCTTTAATGTTACCTATTTTAACTTCATCCTCCATAGACCAAGAGTCACAACAACTGTGGAAGACTAAGAGTCACAACTTTGAATTCCATATTAGATGTCCCTTTGGGATTTGAACTTTGATCTCCATAATAAGAACTCAATGCTTTAAGCAATAGAACACAACCCCTTGAACATTCTATGTGACATTTGATAAACACCTATATTCACAATAAACAAAACTCAACTCCATATAACCATTTGATAAGAGAGAAACAACGACCACTAAAAGTGAATGAAAAAAAATCAAATCCTTTCATAATAAAATAAAAACAATCGCCTATTAATGATTTAATTTCAATTAGATCAACGTATAATTTATTTTTAACTCCTCTAAGCTTCTCCATTCACCCAAAACTACTTCTAGGTTTACAGGCATTCTATATATAAATTAGAATCCGCATGCTATTGCACTTGAAGGTATCGTTGCGCTTAATTATGTGATTTTTATGTTTACTACTCTCAATTCAAATCTTCTTATACTGAACGTTGCTTCCGGCCCTTCAACCAGAGTCGACAACTTTCACATCCGTTTTTCAACACTTATTTTCATTACTTCCGGCCACTTCGGTGGTAAAGTCACCAGTAATCCTCGTTTTTAACATAGGTTTTTGAAAGTATATGTATTCGTTATCACTAAACCTAAACAAATTACCGTGTTTTGCAATTTTTAAGCTTTCTCAAAATTAAGGCCTTTGTTTGTCTTGGTTATTTTAAGGTTGGTGTATTTGCAGCCGAGAAGCAAAAGGAAGGACAGCTGAGCAAACCCAATAACAATGCCAGAGGAAGCTGATGTGGGTATTCTGTACTATACTAGCAACCTTCCTGGATTCCGAGGAGTGCTTAAACAGAGGTCTGTTAAAAATCTGTACCTAATTATATTGAATATAAATGTCTGTATGCATGCTTGTGAATATAAATTTTACATTTAAGTACCAAGGTAGTGTCCAGAAGACTGCATTGTATTCCTTTATACTTCCACGTCATAAAAAAGATATCAGAGATTTGATTCCAGTATAAGATGCTTTGGTCAGAGTGGTGACTACTCTACTTCTTTGAGTGAGATGCATACCAGCAGCCTTTTATAATTTTGAGCTTGATATCGTGGGTTTTAAAAAGGAATGGTATTTTAAAGGTCTACAATACCTTACACATTTGCAGCTAACTGTGCTTATATTTTTGAGCTTGGGATTGTGGGCTAAAACAGAAAATATACCTTTAAGGTTTAAGATACCTTACACACTTTGTACCTCACTGTGCTTATATGACATGGTAGCTTACAACATACAAGACTATTTAGCTCACCTGATCGTGCTTAGACTATGCAGTGCCAATACCCTGCCCCCTCAGGATCTGAATCTCTTCCTCACTCAATCAAGCAAAAGGTCCTATGTGGGTCTTACACTGGCATGCCCAAACATTAACCAACTCTTATCATAACGTATTTGTTCAAATCTTGGCCGCAGAGACCTTTTTAGAGCAGTCTATATACACTAGTTACCAGATGCTGACAATCCTGGAAACATGGTGAGTACATCTAACCACAGGAGGAGTCATCTCATGCCCAGGAATAATAAAATCCCACTATTATTATTTCTAATTTTTCCTTTACAGACGCTACTCCATGTTTTTCATACACGGAGTTGGTATGCCCATTTAGGGCTCAGGCTGAGACTCGGTCAATGTTTTTTAAGCAAAACGTGGCAAATTAAATTCATCAAAAGTCAATCAAGATGCTATAAACGTGCTGTTCTTTTGCATTTTTTGCAGAACAGAAGTTTAGATGTTAGTATAGGGGAAAAAATCAGCAGCTTATCGCATATTATGGTTTTAGAAAAAATACCTATTCTTTTAGGTGATCCATAAACTAGGATGGATATACCATTCTATAGCTTCACAAATTACAGACAAAATAGAATTGAAGTAATGTGACATTTTAAAACAAACAAGTGAGCATGAGGGAATAAGAACTAGCAATAAATGATTGGAAGACACAAGGATTACCTTGGAGAAACTTAATTTCCAGGGAAAAGCTATAGCAAGTGTGAGGTCTAATGGCCTTCTCATCCATTATCTCCAAATGATTGCAATATTAGGCCTCTTGGTTATACAACAAGAAGGAACATGCAGTGTCATGCTCCTAAGATCAGTCGTTAACTCTCACACTTCCCTCTTTGTTTTGCTACAGCCTAGTTATGGTCAGGATTTCTCACTTAAGGACCGATTTCTTCAATTTTTTATCACCTATACATCTCTTGGGATGCTTTGGATAGCTTATTTTCAAAGTTAACCCGAGTTTCCGGGACGGGGATGGCAGGGGACGCGTTTCCGGGACGGCAAATTTGGGGACGGCGGGGGACGGCAAAAGGGACGGCTATATAAAATATAGGAAAATTTTAAAATATATAGGAAAATTTCAAAATTCTAAATGTTCATATGAAAACATGGATAAAGCATGCATACATACATTATATTCATATGAAAACAATAAAACATGGATATAGCATGTGTATGATACTATGAAAAGTTGAAAACATTTTAGAATGCAAATTCTGAACATACAACATTGTTAATACTCAATAAACAATATGCAATTATGCATTCATAAATCAGAATTTCAATTCATTCACATTGTCAATATGCATATCAATAGACTCGGAGGTTAAATTTTTCCTACTTCTATCGATGCAGTTTCCCCCCATATTTTTCAACGGGGGTTTGGGGGCAGCGCCCCCAAGGTGGGGTCAAGGGGCAGCGCCCCTTGCGCGCTCCCTGTCGCGAGACAGGGCGGGGTCGAGGGGCAGCACCCCGCGAGGTCAAAAAAACTTATTCTTTAATAAAGGCGTTGGGTGTTATTTTTCTATTGACTCGCCAAGTTTGGAGATTTTCTTATCTCTGTGTCAAAATGCCCAAAGGCTACACTGCTGCCATATAGTTTCATTGTCAAAATTATGAATTAAATTAATAAATTTAAAATTTAATTAATGTTATCTTTTAATTTTTTTTTTTTTTAATAACAATTTGAATTAATAAGGGGCCTCTATTAGAAAATTAAAATTTAAATAAAAAATAAAAAATACAACTTTTTAAATTTTTTAAATATTTTTTAAGGGCCTTAGAATGGGGGACGTCTGGCCGTCTCTGGGATGGATTGGGGACGTCCCAGCCGTCACCGGGACGTACGGACGTCCCCCAGAGCTAGGGCAGGCGTCCCCCCGTTTCGGGGACGTCCCCTCAAAAAACAGGGCAATTTGGGGACGGGGGGAAATGTCCCCTGGCCGTCCCCAAGTCCTCCCGTGGCTTGAACAAAATTTGGAAACATCCAAAGAAAGGGACAACTGAAGAATTTGGAACACTGGCTTTTTTTTTTGTCATGGGATGAAATCACACTTTCATCAGACTGACAGTTGTGAAACTGCTGTTAAGAAATCACATCAGTGGTTGCGAAATTGCTTCCATGAAACCCCATTATGGTGAAACTACCACTACAAAACCTCTCCTTCAATTCTCTTTTTGTTCCCCATCTTTTGTAAGTTGTAACTTTTGCATATGAATTCAAAATGAAGTGTCTTTTATGAATGTGCATACCTTTTTGGATAAGAATTTGAATATGTAACAATATTCAACTTTGGACGCTACTAAAGTTCTTTTTGACATTCTTTATCATAGAGTCAGTGCGAAGATCTCACGTTTCAATCCAGTTATAGATCATTACTCATTAGGTGTTTTATCATTGGATGGTGGGGTCTCTAATTTTGCATTTTGCATTGTGTGATCATCATTCATGCTCTCCCAGTCATAACAACAAAAGTTTGTCTTTCCAATTGTTCCAACCCTGGCTGTCTTGATATGGTAACATAGCATGCCAAGAAAGTCCCCATACTTTTATTGCAAAGACCACAGATAATCTTATTAGTAATTACAATTTCTGAGCTGTGACGATTCCAATGGCACAGTTCTGAATTGATTTGCTATGCTTAAATGGTGCTATTGTTAGTTTTTCTTCAATTGTATGCTAAACTTTTTCTATTCGTTCTTGTTCCCCATCTATCAATGTGTTTGGGAGAACCAGATATCTTCGCTCAGAAAGTCATCTCTTCATTTGGCCATTTGTGTTAGCTGTATTATGCATTCTAATCATATCTTAGGGACAGTATAGCCTGTTTGCAATTTTTCCACAAAGATCATTTGTTGTATTTGAGATGACATTCCTTTTGGTAATTTTTGGCTTTTGACTCTTTGCTTCCTGTTTTCTTTTTTCTCTTTTCTTCCTCTGACTCTTTGATTGACAGATTTTTTGGTGGAGAATTTTCCTTTTGTAATTTATTTTCCTTCTATTTTGCTGGTGGTGGTTCCAATTTCATCCAGCCAATGTTCTTTAATTCCTTATTTATGGCACCATTCTTTTGTATTGCATCTGTTTCTCCTCAAGCACATCTAGTTCTTCCTTCCTTTCAGTAAACAAATGCTTCTTTCCCCTTTACCCGAACCATATTGGCTGATTTTAGTTCGGGACATCCTTTTGTTTTTGTGCTCTCTAGGATCACACTTTGTGCATAATTTTTAAGTTTGCCTTTGTGGAGAGTCCTACACTTTACATTATACAATAGGGTGCTCCTTTTGATCTCTTTGTATTGAGGATTGCGCGTTTCAGGTTTCTATTGTTATTATTCTTTTTATTGTTGGAGTGCTAGTTCTTTCAATCCTTATTACCTCCAATTTTTGTTTCTTCTTTAATCTTTCAATGGGTCAAGCATCATTCCACTTTTTAGCTGGTTGAGGGATTTGAGCCATTTGACCTTTAGTTTGAGATCCGTTTGACTTGATCTTTAGGTTAAATGAACTATCCTATGTGTCATGAGTCTTGACATCACAAATAATGGAAATCTTTACAAGACATTCATGTTTTGTGTCGGTTTGTTCAACATTTTAAAATGATATGTTGCTAGTTTCTTTCTCAGTGTTTTTTCCAATACTTATTGAATATCTTGGCTATCAATTTCTTTTTTAAATAAAGTATTGGGGCCCTATGTACGGGGCTCCAATCCAACCACATACTAATTTTGCCTATAATTTTTAGTTCTAACCCAAGTTATTGGTCTTGGTATTGGTTTAGATTTGAGGGTTTGGTTTGTGGGTTTGGTCAATATTTTTTTTGGGATTGGGTTCGTCCATACAAAAACATCTAAAAATCAGAAATATATACAAATTTGCAGTAGTAATCAAGTTCAAAATGTTGAAATGTAGCTAGGTTGAATCCCTAGCTTAATTAATTTTAATGTGGCCCTTGGCCTTAAAATTAATTATATTGATGTAATCATTTAATGTATAGGGCTGGGCCCAATTTGGATGCTTATGTAACTTGCATATTGATTAATTACATCATGTAATTGGGCTGGGCCCAAATGGAACTTAATGTAACTTGTGAACATTGAAAGGGCAGGCCCTATTTGGGCACTCAATTTATGTGACTTGTAATGGTTATGGGGCAAGACCTATCCTTTATGTAACTTGTAACTCAACAGGTCGGGCCCTATTGAACATGTAACTTGTAACTTGTAAATTAAATAGGTCAAGGCCTATTTGTAATGCATAGGAAATACATTTGAATTATTGTAACTTGGCGGCAAAATACACAAGGCCGACCAAGTATTATGTTATGCTTAATCTCCTATATGTAAGGAGACTTGAGGATCACAAACACAATCTAAGCAAGCGAACTTATGACTGCTGCTACACAAGGTCTGCTATCTAAGCGAACTAGGTCTGCTACATGATCAGCATATGCAACATCAACGAATCTACAAGTGTGACGAATTTATACAAGGGCTGAGCGAAGCAATTCATGTGCTGAGCGAAGGCATTCAAGAGCTGCCAAACTATCATATGAGGTTGGCGAACTATCTTCTAGGCTGGGCGAACATCATATAGGCTGAGCATACTTCCATTCAAGGCTGACAAATTCATATGAGGACCAGCGAATTTCACTCAGGGTCTGGGTCTGCACATAATATTCTGAATGATTCGATCATACTCAGATCTGATCGGGACATCAGATAAGTGTGTTTAGTTGACATTCATATTTGTGCCCTAGCTGGGCTAAGTTGTAATTGGTTTCTGCCCTTAATTATATTCAGATCTGAGACTTTGGTTGCTGGGTTTTTCCTCCAAGAGGGAGGTTTTCCCAGGGTATATTTGTGTTGTGTGCTTTGCATTACTGTGTATTTTGTTTCTGCTACCTATTTGTTAATCTGATCACTAAAAACTAACACAAAACACAACACACATGGCATCTTATATCTAAGTTACCTGTTCGGGTTCGAGGGTTTGAGCAATTTTTTTTTTTTGGGTTGGGTTCATTTTAAGTTCGTCAATGCAAAAACATATTAAAATCAGAAATAACATACACAACCATACTAATATTCAAATAACATAGCAAAATACACCACCATATTAGTAGTCAAATATTAGTCAAACTCGACTATCATGATATATATTGAAGTTCAAAAATAATAATGTCAAGTGTCAACAATCAGCCATCATTGATCAAACATCATATGAGTCCTCAAAATTGTCATCCTTGTCCTTCATATGAGATGATATATATTGTGGTAAATTAGAAGAACCACAAATGGTGCCACTGGCATTGGCATTGACACTCTCATGCTCACTAGGTGGCTCATAGTCATCATCATCTTCAAGTGCAGCAAGGTGGGAAGTGGAAGCATCTAACTGAATATGCTCTGGCTCGATATCACACTTCTTTGTCTACCCTTCTTTGTAGGCACTTTCTTTGTGTGTAAGGAGCTGCAAGTTTGAATGCACAAACAGCAAGTCCTCCGCCTTTTTTGAGTGTAGCTAATTGCACTTTATTGAGTGGATGAAGGAGTATGTGCTCCAATTCCTCTTAGATGAAATGATATTTAACAAAGGAGATTCAATCTCCTTAAATAGATAAATTACAAAGAAAATTTCTAATATAGAAACAAGTGATGAAACGGAAACTACCTAAACAACTAAAACTAAGATGACCATTTTAGAAAGATTACAATAATATTTTAATATCCTTCTTTAACAGTCATTCTACTAATTACCCTACAAAATACTTAACATAATCAGCAGGTCATTTGGCTATGAAAGCATAGAAGGCTGCCCCCTTGTCTAAATAGAACTCTCTGCGACAGGAGCCTGCTGAGACCCTCTCTGGTTCTGCTGAACTTCTGAATATGACCAAGAACACCAAAATCCTTCCAATCTGATGTTGGGTAACAAAGCTATCCTTCCCGCTATCCAAAGACGCAAAAATCGAGATAAGCTTCTCAAAAAACTTCAGAGTTTTGAAGGAACATGATTTTGCCAAAAATCCCCAAAAGCAGCAACTCCCACAATTTTTTTTTAAAAATGGCAAAAACCTTTTGCAGAAGAACACCATTCGACCTAGAAACTTGAGGTTCGACCCAAAACAAGCTGCAAGAAATCACAATTTTATCCAAAAATCGTCAAAAAGAGCACTATGATTTTGTGGAAAAATTGGCAAAACCTCCACCATGATTGTTTTGGGAAAAATCAGAAAACCCACCACCACAATTTTTTTTGGAAAAAATCAGAAAATCCACTAGTAGTGAAAGAACCCATGCTTTTTCAAAAAATGTGCAAAACGCTAGAAAACACAAGATCCTCGCATTATGGCCAAAGCCCTTCTAGTGTTTGACAATGAGCACATTCATCCAATCATTCATTGCCGATTGGAGAAGCTCAAATGTCGTTGTACATGGCTGCATTTACATTGAACTCAAAGTGGTATGTGCAAAGGTTGTGCAAAATTACTCCTATATATGATGTTGAGGTGAAGGTAGGGTTCCTGAGTTTACAAAATTTGCCTCCCTTGGGGATATTCAGAAGAGGTGAAGATGGATAGGAGGATCCAATTCTATGGTAGACTGAAATATCCCCTGCAGTAGTTTGACTGAGAATACAAGGAATATTTGCTAACAACTGACTTTCCAATCTGCATGTTATGCGGTTTATATTTTTGCATGTTATGCTGATGTGGTTGTCTCAGAATTTTCAGATTGGTATGGAGGTCATCGATCACATATTTCTCATGGAAGATCAACTATAAATGACGTCTAATTGATAAAACAATTACCAAAGATGCATATGCCACTAAATTATAGAGTTCTATGCCAATTTAGACACACAAATATACACCTACAGCTTGCTGTCATTTTATCAAACAGTTGGCATGAAACCTCAGACAAATATGAAATCAGAATGTAACCTTATTCCTCCTTTATTTCAATAGATAATAATCAAACAATTCATACAAATATCGTCACCAATGACTAGACACTTATCATCTCATACTTCAGAATTTTTGAGGACAAAGGACAGCAATAGAATATTACAACTGTTGAAAAGAGTGTACAGAATGTTGTCAAATGGAACCTGAAATAGATTGCCCAACTTGATGTGTGAAGAAGCAAGCAATATCACGCAATTTGATGCCTTCAAGCTGCCAAATCAACCTTATTCCAAAATCGCCCCTGCTGCAATATAGGTGGTCTGATAATAATTGATGAGCAGCAGCTTGCACACAATCTCTTCACCAAAATTAATTGCCTTATCTCCTTGAGTGTAGCGCTGTTCTTTTGGGTGCAATTTGGTGCCAAAATAGTAGTCAATAAGCAATCTTGTTGGGAAAAGCAGTCTGATACGATTTTGTTTCAGATTTGTCTTGTCGCTGAATTCATCTTCAAAGTTCCTTCAAAATACCTCCAAAGGTATCGCCTTTCTCCTCTAATGCTATCACTATCTTCCTTTGTGTAATTCGATGCTTGAATGATGAAGAAAGAACAAAATCGAGGGTATGAGGGTGAAACCCTATTTTTGTTTCAGACCTGTAATTTTGTCAACTTTCACCAAATTAGCTCCTCCAATGATCTTAGATGAAGATCGCCTGCCCTCCTAAAAGAAATCGATGGTATTAGGACCTCCAATATGCTATTTTGAAATTACCATGAACTCCCTCCACCATGACAATGAAGCAATACTTCAATAAGCTCAATATGGAAGACTGAATTGTCTCCCACTCTCAACTGCAACCCCTCGGAAGATCTTTCACTCCCTCAGTTGTGCTATCGATGGGAGTTTTCGTTCCCAAAGATGATGATCTGCAGAAACCCTTGGCTCCACAAGTCTACACAAGAAGAGATATCCAAAACAACTGATGATGAACGATGAACCAACCTCTTCTATTTATTCTTTTCACAACCAATCAATTGGTTCCTTTTAGAAGATTCTTCTCTTATCCTATAGTTACACTTTATTATTTTATTACACATTAATTAATTTAATTGCACTTTAAAATGTTATTACATTATAATTAAAGTGCACACATTTCGCAATACGTGTAATCTCCTTATTTCGCCATAAAGTCAAGTAGACACAAAATGTGAAGCCGCAAATCACTACCAACCGACCCCCTAATCAATCCCCTTGGCCTACGAGGGTCAAGTGATAGGCCAATCCCGTGAATGTCTGCGAACTAATGATGCCATTCATTTGTTTTCCCAAGTTCCTAGTTCATCTATTGTTGGGAGGAATTGGTCTACTTATAGTTTCATCCACTTTGTTAACAGGAGCTGAGTTATCTCTTGGAGAGAGGAGAAGCTTGTAGTTGTACATAGCACCTTTCATGTTGTTGACTGCAACACACTTATGTACAAGGAGAGTCCAGCAACCCAATGGGATGTAGAGCTAGAGGAGCTAGTAGAGGTTGATGAAGATGTAGCACAAATAGTGTTGTTGGCATTCCTCTGGAGGATCTTGAGCTTGAAGTGACTAGTAGTTCAAGTGCGGTGGATTTCTGCATGTAATTTGGGGAGAGATGGTTCGAGGCCTTAGGTCATTGGCCAATTGTAGTTTTGAATGTAATCGTCATTTTCAATATAATATAAATATATCACTATGTAGTATTTTCATTGTTCATTCAATATAATATCAAATATATTTTGAGTATTTCAAAGTTTTATATGTTATTCTTTGCTTAACATTTTTTTAGGTACTATATATGTTTGCGTCGTTGTTCCCCTATTGTCCACAAATCTAGGCCCTTGGTCCCCTCATCCTTAAAACATGTCCCTACAATCCCCCATTTTGAGACTTCGTGAATCATAGCCTAAAACTATAACTAATATATGGGTTCAACTCATTGCATAAGGTTGCAACCTTTTGTCCCTATTTTTTGAATCTATTTACCATCCATGATAAAAATCCGTCGGATATCAAGTTTGTTTTGCCAATAAAGTGTAATTCAATGCATTGCAGAAATAATAGACATGACAGAATACAACATGACAGAATATAAAGAAACTCAGATCTTCATTGATTCATAATAACATCAGTACAATGACAATGACCATACTAACCTTGTCTCCATGACCAAGGACTCGCTAATATATAAAGGTGACCGGTTAGTTACCCAGTGTCAACTATCGACAACCGACGGGTTAACTGCCGTCATTAACTCTAATTACATTAAATGTCTTATTGCTTAATTACTCGACAACATCATCCCCCCCAAAAAGAAATGTCGTCTCCGGACGACAGACAACAAAATGGGAATGATATGCCTACAACAGATAACAACTATGAACCCCACAAAATAACAACTACACACAGACTACTGAGGGGGTAAGGGAGGCGTCCTTGATGGTGGAGGGGCTGGGGCTGCTACTGCCAACTGCTCCCGAAGTTGTACCACTTGGTCGGTTCGGTATTGGAGGTCCTGCTCAGCCTGCAACTGCTGCTCCCTGGAACTCCTCACTCGAAACACTGCCTCCATCAATTCCTGATGCTTCGCCTCCAACTCAGCTGCCAGGGTAGCAACTCTCGATTCTGCTGAGGCTCTCTCATTTGACTACACTGCCAACTCTGCCTTCACGGCACTCAATTCTCCTCTCACGATGGCAAGGATCTCATCTGTACTCCTAGCATGGGTGCGCTGCTGCTCTAACTCTGTCTCCAATGCAGGGATGCGAGTGGCCAACTCCTCCTGAGCCCTATCCGCCCTGAGCTGAGTCTCTCGAAGCTCGAGATACCTATCTCGTACAGCTTGCTCAATTCGTCTGACCACAGACTGTGTCTGACTCCCTCCGGCCACCTCTTGGCTCTGCCACTCTGCTCGCATCTCTGGAAGATCAAGTGTCGACCATCCATGCTGCTCAAAACACTGCTGAAATGCCACTGCTACTCCAGATGTAGCAAACGCAAGAAGTCTTCGCAAAGTGAGTTGTCCAACAGACTCCTCTACTGTCGAGGCAACCAGTAACTGAACCTCCTCCTCCATCCTAGCTAAGAACTGCACCATGGCAGTAGGTCTCCCTTCTCCAATCCGTCCAACCTGATGCTGCTGCTGCGGTGATACCGCCCCCTCCTCCACCAGCAGTGTCTTTCTATCGCCCTTCTTTCTAGTGCCACTGTCCAAGTCGATAACCCCTGGAGGTGAAGGAATACAAGGGTAGGAAGGTGCGGGTGGTGCCTTCTTGCGTGGGGATGAAGGTAGAGCCGCATATCTGTCTAGCCATGAATTGACATCGTCCCCCGCCGGCCTCTCCTCGACCGTCCTTTGGGCCTCCTTTGTCCTAGGTTCCGTCAGGATGACGACATGCGTACTGGTGCACTCGCTGGTGTCGTCATCTTGGCTGTGACTGGCGATGGCTGGACTGGTGGAGGCCGAGGATGCATCTGACCAAACCCAGGTATGGGGATGGTCGAAATGGTACCCACTGTGACTCCAGATGATGCCAATGGTCCTCCCTCTTCTCCGACGGTCAGGAATGCTGGAGTAAATACCACCTGGCCGGTCCTGCCAGCTCCCCCTCCAGGCATCCCACGATGCCCCCTCGGTACACTTGCCAACGATACTGTCTGAGTGGTGGGGGTCTCCTGCAGCGGTACTGGCTGCTCGGTCTATGAAAACCTGAAGGTGGTATCTTCCTCTGAATCATCCGACCCCTCACTTTCCTCCTCACTAGTGCCATGTCGTCCTGAATCCGTGTCACTAGCCGACACCACTACGTGGACCTGTCTCCTCCTCTTCCTGCTAGTCTGTCCCTCGGCGGTAGTCAAAATATCCAGCTTTGACCAATAAAATATAGCTGGCTTAAGGGAGTCGATGCTATACTGCGGCTGCTATCCTCTACAGTGTGGTGGCACCTGTGCCCGCACGGAATCTAAAAATAATCCGGTAGCGTGATGTGACATATAAAACACTTCATGTTTCAGCATCATACAGTCGTGGGCTCTGTCTGACAGTAGACTGGCCCAATCATACACCGTGCCCTTTCTGAGTCCTGCCATCAATGTGATCATAGGTACTGCCGTGTCTGACGCTCTGCTGGCGCCAATCAGCCTGCTCTGTACTACGTCAAGTAAACATTGCCAGATGCGAGATTTTAAAAATGTTTTCTTCAGACCTCTTCACTTCAGATCCAGGATGCGACTCCATTCTTCTGTAGTCAAGTTGTCCCTACACATTTCTTTTAATAGCTGGGTTCTTCTTTCCTCGGACAACTTTATTACTTTTTTGTCAATCTTTTTACCCTTGTCAGGAATGCCAAATACTCTCTCAAAATCATCAGAGTTAAATGAAACAATGATGTCAGTGTGCTGGAAATTGAATGACGATGTGCGAAGTTCAGGATCATATGTTTTAATCATTTGTCGTAGGCAGGGTTCGAATTCCTTAATATTAAAAATGGGCATTTGAATAGCATCATGGACCCTAGCTTTTGCTAATTCAATTTTTACCTCAATATCTGATAGGCTCGTGGCATTTTCCCACCATTGCCTACACACCGTTCCAGCCAAACCCTCGAATAGAATTGTATCTACGGTGACCTGCGTAACTCTTCCCTTTCCTGCATCCTATGCAATTGCTTTGCCCTTGTCTTGGTCACCCATTGCTACAGCAGGTTTCTTTCTGGCTTCCTTCTTGGTTTGCTCTTCTCTTTCTTGCAATTTCTTCCTCCAGTCTAGCTTTTTCAATCCCCTAGGTTCAGTCGCCATTAAAATAAAATAAAAATTCCTTGTCTGGGGTTCGATTTGTAACTATTTCGAGCCTTAACTGTCTTTCGTTTTGTACGGATTTGCCTTGCTAATGTGGTACAGCTGATTTGATTGTACGGCTATCACCCGACAATTTTCTAACTTGGCAATTTCCTGAGTATTCATGCCATATAAAACACTTAATGACAAAAAAATAACTTTAACTTTTTTCTGTACGTCCCTTTTTTTTTTCCTTAACTAAATTCCGTACGTTTGTACGACCTTTTCCGTACGACCACACCAATTTTTTCAAACTCAAATCCGTACGTCTGTACGGCCTTTTCCGTACGACCGCACTGATTTTTAAAACTCAATTCCGTACGTCTGTACGGCCTTTTCCGTACGACCGTACATATTTTTTAATTTTTAAAAAATTCTGCGCCGTACGGCCGTACGAACCCACTGTACCGTTATTTCCGTATGACAGCATTTTTATATTTTTATAATTTTTTAATTTTCCGTTTTTTTTTTCTGACTGCACCGTACGGGGTCGTACGGACCTACCGTACGGTCATTTCCGTACGACCACACTTACCTGTCCACCTGGGCGGACCTCGTCTCTTGCCTCTGTTGGTGATAGATTTTCAACTTGGAGCCATTTACAGCATCAGGCACCTCCATCCCGTCCATCGTCCACAGCTTGATGGCTCCGTTCGCGCCAACTTCGTGAATCTTAAAGGAACCTAGCCATTTTACCTTGAACTTGCCTGGCTTAATTTCATTTCGACCATTAAACTTCAATACCAATTGCCCCGGGGTGAACTGCATCCTCCTTAAATGTTTGTCGTGCCAGGCTTTCCGTCGTTGCTGAGCTGTCTTTGTCGCCCACTGTGCCATCGTCCGTCTTTCATCCAACTTATTCAGGGCGTATAGTCTCTCCCGGAGGCTTTCCATGTCGCCTAACCTGTTGTCAATGGCAATTCTGAGACTTGGCACCATGAATTCCACTGGCACCACAGCCTCCTGGCCGTACATTAATTGGAATGGTGTCTGCCCAGTGGTTACCTTGTAAGTTGTTCGGTACGCCCAAAGTATCGATGGTAGACGCTCCTCCCAGTCTTCCTTCTCAACCCCGCAGGACTTATAAATTACTGACACCATGATTTTGTTGGTCGCCTCAGCCTGGCCGTTTGCCTGAGGATAGTACGGACTTGATAGAGAATGGAAAATTTTGAATTCGGTTGTCAGCAGTTGGATAATGTGGTTTACGAAGTGCCCTCCTCTATCACTTGTCAACTGTATAGGTATTCCGTACCGGGTGATAATCTGTTCATAAATGAATCTTGCCGTACTAACGGCGGAGTTGTCTGCCAAGGCCCTCGCTTCGACCCATTTGGTCAAGTATTCGGTCGCCACGACAATGTATCTACATCATCGGGCCCGGCTTGGTTTCAACGGACCAATGAAGTCTAACCCCCATCTTTCGAACAACTCTTGAGCATTCGACGGGTTGAGTGGCATAAAATCCCTCTTTAACGGTCGTCCAGCGCGTTGACATGTATCACAACTTGTCACCCATTCTCTGGCGTCATTATGCACTGTCGGCCACCATAAGCCTGCTAGTAAGACTTTCCTTGCCGTCGTGTTCGGTCCCATGTGTCCTCCTGCGACCCCTTCATGTGCTTCTGTCAGGACTCCTAGGATTTCCTCTTCCAAGATGCATCGTCGTAGGATCTGGTTAGGTCCCATCTTGTAGAGAAGGCCATTTATAAGTTGGAACGTTCTGCTTCTTAGTACAAGTTTTCGTCTTTCGCCTGACGACATTTCCTTAGGAAATTTTGAAGTTGAAGTTGATAGGTCCATTTAGAACGGAAGAGGCACATCTCACCCTAAATGGACCAGTCGTCCAAGAATGCTTTGAAGTTTCCTATGGACATTTTGTCGAAAATATGGAGGATTATCCGTTGGAAGGTAGCTGGCGCGTTGCACAACCCGAATGGCATCCGGTTGTATGCATAGATGCCATCTTCTACGACAAAGGTGGTCTTCAATTTGTCCTCCTCTGCAATGGAAATTTGATTATATCCGGAGAATCCATCCATAAATGAATAAATTTCATGGCCCGCTACTTCCTCGAGGATGGTGTCTGTGAATGGTATGGAAATGGATCTTTAATTGTGACAACATTCAAACACCTGAAGTCTACACAGATTCTTATCTGATCGGCCTCCTTTTTCAAGGATATCACAATGGGTGATACCCATTCGTTGGTTTGGACCTTGAAGATGATTCTTGCTTCGAGCATGCGGTCAATTTCGTCATTTACCCTAGCGGCATAATTTTTGTTCATCTTGTATGGCCGCTTCCGTACAGGTACGGCTCCGGGAACCATTATACGTCCAGGCAAACACATCGTTGTACTCTGTGAAAATTTTGAACGCTGCCGTCTTCAATACCGGATTCCAGTCATCGCCGACCAGAATATTTTTCTGTTCTGAAGTTTCTCCAAGGTTTGTAATTTTAAGTGTGGATTCCTCATACCTTATGGGCTTACTCTTGTTGAACTGGTGCGCTGGTGTGTCATCCACAGGGGCATCCCCTTCCTTGTATTGTCTGTACTCTGGCGGGAACTCGTTCTCGTCAGGTTCTTCTTTGATCTCCAGTGCATTGCACTCGTACAATAATTCATAGTCTTCCATTTGCCAATGGAAGAACCCTCTCAAAGAATCCGTCTTGTCCTCAAAACAGGCTTGAATTCCTAAGACGCCTTCGTCATCTGGTTCGTTGCCATCCTTCCCTTCGTTCGTATCGTCGTCCCCGTCGGACTTTGACTCTGATGCCAACTCTTCACTGACCAGTTGGGTTTTGAGGTCAATGATATATCTTCTGCCGGCCTTTTCCATGGACAAGGTGTTCTTTTTCCAATTGTGGTTTGCTTTTGCCGCCACCAGCCAGCCTCTGCCAAGGATGGCATCATATCCCTTCTTCTTCAATGGGATGACCACAAAGTTCAAGACGAACGGCTGTGTTCCGATTGTTACTGGCTGCGCCATGAGTGTGCCAAGCGGCTTGATGCCGTGTTGGTCTGCTCCCAATAAATTAAAGGTGGACAACCAGAGAGTAGGTTTGCCCAATTTTTTCCATGTTTCCTCTGGCAAGACATTTACTCCCGACCCGCCGTCAACAATGGTGTCGGTCAAGATGGTGCCCAGTATACCCATTTCCACCACTACTGGGTGTCTACCATTGTTGATCGTCAGGGCTAATGGGTCTACCGCTGTCTCGCCAAGGTTGTCCCTTCCATGTGTTGGTCGGCCGACTGTGGTTATCAGTACGGATTGCAGAAGTGCCGTCCGCAAGTGTGGCATACTTTCCAGGAGATCCTTCATTTTGACGGGTATCTCGACCTGTAGCAGTTGGTTTATAATATTTGTATTTGCTTCAGAGCGAGAAGTACCTGCAAGCCCGCGTGCGTCCTTGTTCGTCGACATCTCCTTCTCCAGTTCCGCTCGTGCCTCCAATGCCTTTCGTTTTTCTGTACGAGGATCTGGGTAAGTGGCTGCTTTCGTCTTGGATCTTGTTATGGCGAGCACATCCTCCGTTTCTACATTCAACAAATTCACTCCAGATTTTGGACAGTTGCCATCGTCATGGTCCCCCGGACCGCACCACTTGCAAAGTTTTTGTGGCACTTCCTCTGCCGTACAGTCCCTGGCAAAATGCCCCCATTGGTTGCAAGCCCGACATTGTATCATCGGCCGCCCTTTAGCATCGTATTGGATTCGACTTCTATTATTAGTATTATTATTATTGCCTCTTCCTCCTTGCCTGTTGTTTCGATAGCCGCCAGACGATGCGTTGTTGATCGCAGGCTGGGACGTGCCGGCTGACGCAGACGGTTCCGTAAAGAGAACCTGTTGGTTACGGGTCCTCATATTGTACGAACACTCCTTGGTAAGGTGTCCGGCAATTTGACAAATATCACAAAATGCTTTCTTTGGACAAGACCCCTTGGTGTGTCCGTTGCTGCGGCAGTCCGTGCACCATAAATCCCCTTCGTCGGCTTTGCTTGTGCTTCCTTTGGTCGCCTTCATCTCTCTCATCATTCGCTCCATATCTTTCTGGAGAGCCCGTACCTTCGGATTAGACTCGTCATCACTACTACTGCTTTTGTCAGAAGAGGAATCGTCGTCTGACGAGGATTTATTTTTCTTTTTCTTGGACATCTTCTGCTCGCTTTCTAAATCCATTGCCCTATTATAGGCGTCGATATATGAAGAGGGAGGTACGATCTTCATTTTCCGTCTAAGAGACGTCTTCAGACCTTCCACGAACCACCGTTTTTTCAGTCCGTCTGCGGGCTGGTTCTCCATTTTTCCTAGCAGCTCTTTGAGCCGTCGGCTATAGGTTCGAACCGTCTCGTTCTTCCTTTGTTTCGTGCCGTAAATTTCGGCTACGATCTCATTATCGTCTCTTAGGAGACAAAACTCTGCTTGAAATTCCTTCTTCAAGTCAAGCCATGTGCTAATTTTAGCCTTCTCCGTATCGGAGAACCAATCGATGGCCACGCCCCTTAGGGTTGCGGGAAATTGTGTTACCCACTTGTCCTGATCAGTAACACCATTCGCTCCCCAAATTGTTTCACAAGTGCGACAGTGGCGGACAGGGTCTTCCTTCCCGTCCCCATGGAACTTTGGAAGTTTTTGTTTTTGCACCATGCCTTGTCTTTTTACTACTGGTGGCTGCTGTCCTACTCCGGATGGGTTAGATCCTATAAGAGGTGCTTGACCACCGTGCCTCGGTGTCCCTCCGACACTCCTGGCAGCCCCGGTGTCTTCTCCCTCCCTTGCCTCCTCCCCACTTTGTGGAGTTTTCCTAGCCTCTGGTGTGTGTGACAAGTCCCTCAAGTCCCTCAACTGAGTTTTAGTACACTCTATCCTATGGCGGGTTTCCGCAAGTAACTCCTCTCGACTCCTTGGGTGGCCGTCGGCCTCACCATCCCCTTCGGAGCGTTCCTCCTCCCTTCGCTTATACCTCCGTCGCCTTTCCGCTTGCTGTTCAAGGATCAAGGCACGTTGGGCTACTGCACATTCATCTATATACTCTTGCTTATTTTTGCCTTTATTCAATGTATTGGGCATTAATTCCCGTACGACTTTACATATAACAACGACATATAAAAAGTAGAACACTTTTATTCATTCATCCTGTGGGATACAAGTCTATGTCAACAATATGACATAATTATTACAATGAGTGTTCTTTATTCCGCCCCATACGGCTCAAGGTTCAAGTGTCCCGTCGCATGCCATCCTGTTGCGCTTCCCAACGATGGTTGTTTTCTTCATACTGTAGGAGGATCTGTTGGCGTCGTTCTTCGCAAGCAATTTCCTCCAGGCGAGCCTGCTGTGCGAGTGAAGCCTGTGCGAGCAATCGGGGGAGGTGGTTCATCAACTAATTCATTGCAGGGCTAACTTCCAGTGCGGTCCACACGACACTTGTTGGAACTTCCGCCTCCGTGGCCTCTCTTCGGATGTAGGTTTCGATGGCCACTTGAAGCAGGATTGAAAATTCCCTCGTTGTAGTATCTTCTCCGTCGTAGAGCTCTGTTTGTGCGTCGTCTGCCTCAGGGTTACTCTCGCTCGCGGGTAGGCCCATCGTGTCCGTACACCATCCGCTCCTTTTCCCGAGTCTGTCTAGGCAACGACGCCAAATGTTTTGCCAATAAAGTGTAATTCAATGCATTGCAGAAATAATAGACATGACAGAATACAACATGACAGAATATAAAGAAACTCAGATCTTCATTGATTCATAATAATGTCAATACAATGACAATGACCATACTAACCCTGTCTCCATGACCAAGGACTCGCTAATATATAAAGGTGACCGGTTAGTTACCTGGTGTCAACTGTCGACAACCGACGGTTAACTACCGTCATTAACTCTAATTACATTAAATGTCCTATTGCTTAATTACCCGACAACAAAGTTCTCAGCAAAGGAATATTATAAGTGAGTCGATTGCTTATTATTGCTCATTGGTCAAGATAAGATGATTTAAATTTTAAATATTAATATATAATTCCTCAAATTAATTAATTAATTTTATATATAATATATGATGTTAATCTATTATATATAATAAATCGATAATATATAAATTTAAATAATTTTTTTTATAATAATATAGAAGCTTTGATTTTCTCGAGTCTTTCAATAATTTCTTATATATGTGGAGATATTTCTTTTGTTTCCTTTTTTCTATTGGCATTTGTATTGATAGACTACCTACTTCCATGTATTCATTGGATGCTCCTCTTTGAATTCTTCCTTAGAGGGAGATCATCACCAAAGCTACTAGAAGGAATTTCTACAAACACTACTTCTACTTCTAGGTCACTTAGACCTCCCCTCGTGTGCAAGCTTTCTTTATATGCTAAGTATTTTTTGTAGATGGAAGATGGTATAATATGTTGTTGTTGTCTCTAGCATTACTAGTCACATGGCTTGAAATTTTCCCTTGGCTAACTAAGGGCATGATCCCATTAGCTATGGTTTCAGATAGATCATCATATTCCTTGTCCAAATTGGATTTGCCATCTTTGCTCCATCTAAGAGGTAGAGACCAAGGGACATTTCATCTTCAAATGCCTCATTTACTACAAAATCTGGGGGAAATGTTACTGCCTCTATGATCTCTCTACTTTCTGTTGGTATCTAAACCAGTTGTACTTGGCCCTTTATCTTCGGGAGTTTGTCACCCTTCAATATAGATCTTTTCTTGGGATCTCTACGTATTTTAGAGCCCTCAAGTTGATTACCTCCTCCTAGCACGTCCAGGAGATTAACAACTCTAAATGACATTAGAATACCGCTAATTTTCACATGGATGTAGATGGATTGAGAATACAATGTCTCTGACAACTTATACCCTAGCATGTTCTTGCTCAGTATTGTTGTTCTACTTCTTCTCGATAGCATGGTTTGGCTGCTTCTTGACATCATAGATCTATACCTCTTTGGCCATCTCCCAAGACAAATTGGCAAACACATTTCAACCTTTTTCACTATTATGGGAGTTACTTTGGCCTTGAATATTAGGTGTGATCCTAGGGGGCTTACCATGGTCAATCCTCTCAGACTTCGGTTCTTCCCGATGAGCATTATTAGATCAATAATTAGTCCCTTCATTGTGATCCATGATGATACCAATGATTTCACCATTTCTAAGCCAGATAATGATACTCAATGAGACTTAACTCTCTCCAGTCAGATTTTGCATTTTGGGGTTCTTGTTCCCCCTCTTGGCTATTTGTACAAGTTTCTTGACCATTTCTGTTGGTGGTCCCCTGCTATTTTGTATTTCTTTGTTTTTGTTCTTCCCCCTTGTGGGGCCTCTCTATTTTTCTGTTCTTATAACTTCCTATAGTAATCTGCTGTACTCTTGAATCCCATTGACCCACTTTTGGTCATCCGTGGACATTAATATAATTTTTTCTTTCCTCAGAATTGATACTATATGTAATGCTATTCTTTATGCTGGCTTTCTATCTTCTGAACATTCCTAGTTACTGCTGGCTAAGCACCTCTTTAATTAAGCTTTTGCTATCTTTCAAATAGCTTGAGACTGGTTCTGTTTTTGGTACACTCCTTTAAATACAATACTGTTAACATAAAATCTTTGTTTCTTTCATTCCCTTTCAGCGAGCTCAGATAGAGCTATTTATGCTTATCGTATTGTGTTCTTAGTATTATGGGACATTCATGTCCATTGTCAATTATCTTTAACCATCTCAGGCATTTAGTCTCGCTAACTGAGTCTTGAGAATTATCTGGGCAGGTAAATAAGGCTATTTGATTTAACATGAATTCCAGGTATACAGATTTTATTGTTAATGAAGTTGATTGCAATGGAAAAGTAATTCATCTGACAAGTTTAGATGCTCCAGTGGAGGTAAAAATCTACTTGTTTTGTTTTTATGGATAGCAATTTAAGTTTTTTTACTCCATTTCTCATTATTAAGAACAATGGGCACATAATATGGGTGCTTCTTTTATCAGGAAAAAAAGGCAGTTCTAGACAGCTCGACAGTGACAAATGAAGTGGCTAATAAGGAATGTCAGACAAGCAATGTAAACAATTCAGATTACAGTAAACACATTGAAGCTTTTGAGAGTTTAGCTGGTAAAGTAGATGCAGAAAAATTGAAAGATTTGCTAGGTCACATTTCTGCAGGATCTACTGAGAATCTATCTCCTATTGTACTTTCTGCAGATCCTGACAAAGCACATCGAACGGCAAGTAATTCTTACATCTTATCTATGAAAATCGTCATTGACATTGTCAGTTGCCAGTTATTGTAATTGGAGGCATATAGAAATGATATTTCTTGCACATACCAGTTATTGTAATTGGAGGCATATAGAAATGATATTTCTTGCACATACCAATTCTATCTGTGTCCTAAATGTAGTAAATGGTTGTTTGCAGGCACTTCATAATTTCTTCAAGACCAATTTAAATTTTTTAGTGACAGATACTATTGAAGGAACTGATTCTAATTCAAAATGTGTCCGTGTGAGGTACTATCCTAACAAAAAAGGTGCACATGGAAGAGACAGGGATTGTCGACGACAAGGTGACAAAAAACGGAAAAATTGGGGAAGCAAGGAAGATAGAAATCCAAAGCGGGGAAAGTATGATGGAGGTTTATCAGGAGATCTTGACCAGGCTTTTGACAGCAGAGGAGCAGATGAATGGCCTGAGGATAGGGGAAAGTTTTTGCGGTGAAGTTTTATCTTTATAATCTCCTAAAGCAGATTGCTACTCATTTTGTTATTTGATTATTTTCCAGCACAACCTGATCAACTCTTTTTTCTTGTTAGGATAATTGTTTTGCATCTTGAAAGAAGTATTCTGCTTATGTCTATAAATAGGCATTGCTGAGGTCCAAGGATACTGATTTTTACTTATCATCTTTGTATGAGCTTTTGTGTGCGCGTGTGTTCTGTCCCACACAAAATGGAATATTTTGCACACATTGCTCTTAGCTACAGATTGAGGAATCTTAATTCCTCTTGCCTTGTCAATTGTTGTTGATTATCTGCAGGCCTTAGCATGTTTTTTTTCTTTCTGATTGTTTTAATTTATTTGTAATTACAGTGACAGAGAATTTCATTACCCAAAATTATTATGAATTGAAAATATTTAATTAATCACGGGAAGTAATGATACTTCCATGTTGCATAACCAAAAGACGTATAGTGCCATGATTACTTGCTTTTGAATATAAATAGAAACAAAATGGACAGCTATAATCAATAGCCCATGCAAATGGATTTATTTATTTATTAATATGGATAATAATATAAGGGTTCTATTCAAGGGCCCCAGCCTAACAAGACATAGAGATACAAACACATAAAAAACTGCATCATCGACCCAAGAACAGGTGAAGCCGTTACTATTAGAATATTTAATTATATTTTAGTCACCTATATTTAGTTCCTTGTTTAATGGTCATTTAGCTTTTTCTTTTTAGTTAATTAGCTTTTAAGCTTAATTTAGCTTTTAGCTCTTTAATCTTTTACTTTAACGTTATGTTCTAATTATAGAACATCATCTTTTAACCTCTATATATACGTGTGTATATCGTTCAATGTAATCATCCGATTATTGAATCATTCATTCAATTTATTTTTTATGGTATCAGAGCGGGTGGATGGGATTCTTTAAAGTTTGGCGAATTTTTATTAAAAAATTCATGGCCTTTTTTCTGGAATATTTTCCAGATTTTTTTTAATTGTTTTTTTATAAAAAAACGATTTTGCTTTTTTGAAGGCTTTTTGAGGGTTTCGAGTTCGTGGGCGAATTCCTGTGCTGGGCAGCAGTTCATGTTTTTTTTAGGGTTCTAGAGATTTTCGGCCTTGCAACCTGGAGTTTTTTTTGCAGATTGAAAATTTTCCTAGGGTTTCTGCAATTTTCGACTAGGGTTTTGACCCTTCAGTTCAAGTCGAAATTTTATTTTGGTTGCAGATTCTTGGTGGGTTTTTTTGAGACCTCAACTGGGTCGTCATATTTTTCTGGGTGCATCGTTTTTCGTGCCTCAATTTTTGAGCCGTCGGATCTGTATTTTGATATTAGATTCTTGGTGGGTTTTTCGAAAGCTTTTTTGGGTTGATCTCAGATTTTTTTGGTTGCCTTGTTTTCCGTGCCTCGAATTTTGTGCTAGCGAATTGCTTTGGAATTTTAAAACAGTCAACGATTTCTGCTAATTTTGTGGGCGCTGTTTATGCCGTACACCCGACCTAGGGTTTCTACCCTTTTTTTTTTTGCATTTTTTTGGAAAAAAAATCGTCAATATTTTTCTTTTTTTTTTAACAAAAAAATCAGAGGTATTTTTTTATTTTCTGCAAGTTATTATTTTTTTCTGATTATTTTCAGGAAAAATTTCAGGGTTTTAAATTTGCAGAAAAATTTTAATTTTTGGGTTTCTTCCAAACCTCGAAATTCGCGCCTTAGAATTCATGCCAGAATGCTCCTCCAGGGTTTCAGATTTTTTGTGCCGCTGCTTCTATTTTGATTTTTAATATGAATCTTCCGTCTCATTCTTTGTGCCTTCACTAGGTTGACCACGTTCAACCTCAGTTTCTGTGATGGCATCTTTAACCAACATTATGTTGGAACACAGACATAAATTCAACAACTGCCACAACACTTGGAAATAGTGCATGTTCACGATATCTAAATATCGTTACCTTTATCAGATTGATATAGGCCAGACATAGTCTTACAAGTACCAGGGTTTTCACGATTTTTTCCTGAAAAATTGTTTGTCAGTTTTCTGATTTTTTCCACAAAAAATCATGGGGGGGTTTTCACAATTTTTTCCTCAAAAATTGTTCGCAGGGTTTATAATTTTCCCTTAAAAATTATCTCATCTGTAATCCGCAATATTCGTGTAAGATTTTAGTTATTTGGGTTTTACTGTTTGTTTTCCACAAAACGATGATTTGTAACCTTAGATTTCTTGGTTTTTCGATTTTCTCCTCAAAATCGTAAATTCTTTTTTCGAGGGTTCCTATTTTGCGAAGTTCTTTGGTTTTGATTGATTTTTCTCCTCAAAATCGTGCTTTGTTGCAGTCAGTTTGGGTCGCACCTGCCAGGGCGAACATCTACAACCGTGGTAGCTTGCAGTCAGTTTTGGAGTTGGTACTCTTCAGCAAAAGGGTTTGCCGATTTTTCTTCAAAATCATGGTTTCAGGTTTCAGTTTGGTTACCCAACGTCAGGTTGGATGGATTCTGGTATTCTTGGTCATTAACACTTTTCAAATCCAGGGAGGGTCTCCACCGCAACAGAGTGTTCTTTTCATTTGTGATCAAAAGACCTGCAGTGTCTTCTATAGGGTAGTTAGTAGATAGAATGACCATTAAGGGAGGGTATTAGAATATTTAATTATATTTTAGTCACCTATATTTAGTTTCTTGTTTAATGGTCATTTAGCTTTTTAGTTAATTAGCTTTTAAGCTTTATTTAGCATTTAGCTTTTTCTTTTTAGTTAATTAGCTTTTAAGCTTAATTTAGCTTTTAGCTCTTTAATCTTTTACTTCAACGTTATGTTCTAATTATAGAACATTATCTTGTAACCTCTATATATACGTGTGTATATCGTTCAATGTAATCATCCGATTATTGAATCATTCATTCAATTTATTTTTCAGTTACAAGTAATGCAATCCAGCTAAGCATCTATATTGCCCATAGACAGGCTGATACTAAAACCATAGCACTATATTTAAAACTTTATAGAAAACTTCAATAGTCAGGAGACATATAGTGTACAAAAGCCAACCAATAACCAGAGATGTTATTGGAGTTTAGACACTTCTCAATGCACCATACCTACACGTTTTGGTGAAGACTTCCGCCTTTCAAATCTCCTGCTGTATAGTCCATTCCCAGCCACATTTCCTAGTTCTACTGGAAGTATCTGCAGACCTGCAGCATTCTACAGTACTTGAAGTTTGATGCCTTTCAGCACCTCTCCATGCCATTAAGCATGAATGATTTGTTAACCTTTAGAACAGTCAATAGTATGGCTGCTGACCACTTCTAAAAATCCCTTATGATGTGAAACAATCATGTTTTTCATCACCAAAATGGTGTCATTGCAGAAAGCATGAGGGTGCAAACATTTTCCATTAATATGAAAACACTAGAATTCATCAACTATATATCAATACCCTCTGAGCCAGTAAATATTTTCTAAAGCTGCACCACTGTAGGGTAGGGCTGTTTCAAGTCCTCAAATTCCTTCTCATTGGATAGCTATGAAGCTTTCCCTTGCCTATGCATCTACCACAAAATCTTCACAAAATCATTCAATTTTTGTTGAATGTCTTCCATAATGGCTCCACAAGACCTTAGACTACTATTATCAAACAGCCCATCAGACACTAAAATTGCCTTCACCACTCTGAGTAAACCCCTAGAAGAGTAGCTGTGTAATGTCCTCTAGTGGGACCTGTTGATGTGTTTTTTACGCACATGCAAACACAGAATAAAATACCTAAGAGTATCTTATCCTCTCTTGAACAAAATCTCTCGGATGCTGAAGATTAGCTTAAGGATCATTCGAGAAGACTCCAAGGTTCATGAATGTATGGTCACTACGTGTTGATAAGCTCATTGGTTTGATGTGATTATGCTGGAATCACAAAGGGGACTTACATTTGAATGCTTGAATGCTTGATTCGCTAGAACTTAGATCATTAGATGTTCAATATGGTGATGCTTTTTGATCCTAAACTAACTTGAATTGAAAAAAAAAGGCAAAAGGAAAGGGTTGAGAGAGTCTATTCTAAGACCTAGAATGTAAGAAGATAGATGAATGACTAGGTGGAATCCTATTGAGCGAGGTCTCCCATCAAACTGAACAATTTGACACAAGCTTAGTGCAATCTTCTAAGGATATTTAAAGATATTCAAATCATTACCATCGAACATTAATCACCATTCAAGTTAATGCATAAACAATGGACATATAATGATTCGAAGCTAAGCTCATATCATTCCAGTTGACCACACAAGGCGCACTTACAAGTAGCAAGAGGCTGGTGGAATGGATTAGGCGGATTCCACATGAGTACATTTAACAAATTCCTCTACTCGATTTAATTACATGAAAGCAAATCGAGAAGTAAAGACCATGCGAGTTGTCGAAACAACAAATCAAATTCACCATAACTTCAATGAAATCAATTGTTCTCTACAACAAGGTTTGACAACAATCTTTGCCTTCTCCTAATCTAACTTCTATTCTAATCGCTATTCTATTCACTATTCTACTCACTATTACCTATTAACCAACTATTAACCTTTACAAATGAAGAGTTTGAGCTTTATATAGAGAGATCATTTTCAATGAACGACCATGATTGATTCTCCATCAATGGCCAAGATTTTACAATGAAACCCTAATTAGGGTTTGTCACAACAAACTCAATTTGGCCAATGAAATGATTACAACACTTTGGTATGACCAATAGATAACGAGGGTAGGTGCCTCGGAGTTTGTGCCATCACTGGTGAGTCAGGTTCATTGAATCAAGACGAGCTGAGGTGACCTTTCTGACTGGAGGAATAGTGACTGGGATGCGACCTCCAACTTGCACTTTGTGGACTTGATTTGATTCATCATCATGAAGGGATGTTGAGAGATATCTCTTGATACTCAACATTATCCAGTTGCTCAATGTGATGATGATGATGAGAAGCAAACTTTGATTAACTCTTCTGAAACTATTTGCTTCAAGAATACCTTGATTATGGAAGTGCAAGGTATAAATCTTAGTTTCGAAGTATTGATGAGCTTCTGATGTCACCATTGTCTCTCTCCTTTGGAATTTCAAACTCCTCTTGTGACTCTCTTCATGTCGTGAAGGTTACTTGTGTGATCTCCTTATTTCTTTCTTTATTTCCTGCAAAACAAACAAGCGAGTATAATTAAAGCATATAAAGAGAATTCGCCCTCATAAAGGGACAATTGAAGTTGCTCTTTGCTCGTGAAGAGGATCTCTTGAAGTCTACTCTTAAGCCCCTGCTCATGAAATTCGCCTTGCTTCTCATAAAGTGATCTTTGAATTCTCATCTTTCATCCTTTCAACTTAAAATGATTCTTTCCAATCATCAAATCTCTTTCAATGTAGTGGTTTTGTAGTCAATTTTGCCAATTCACCCTCAATTAGGAACACATGAAGTAGAATTCACTCCGTAACTTTTACACTTGAATTTCACCCTTGAAGCTCGAAACATGAAGTTCGCTCCCCTCTGTCCATTCATGAAGTTCACTTTTATATGTTAGAAGGTAAAGTTTGCTCTCCTCCTTGAATTCATGAAGTTTGCTCATGTTGTTGAGTTTGTGATATTTGCTCATTCATGCTAATTCATGAAGTTGACATTTGTTCATGTAGGTTTGAACATGAAGTGAAGATTCGCTTATGCATTTTTGAAGATGAAGATTGTTCTAGGTGGCTTCTAAGTCATGAAGTTCATCTTTGTAGAAATTCGCTTCAAATCCTCAACTCCTGAAGTTTGCTCCAAACCTTGGATTCATGAAGTTTACCTTCGTAGGGAATTCACTCCATTTTCTCAAATCATGAAATTCGCCTTCAACCTCTAATTCATGAAGTGCATTTTGTATAAAGTTTGCTCCATTTTATTGATTCATGAAGTTCATTTGAATGGAATTCGCTCCCAATCATCAACTCATGAAGTAGACTTGTATGAACTTCGCTCCAAATGTCCCAAACATGAAATTCGCTCCAAGATGGCAACTCATGAAGTTGCAAAAATCCGCTCCAAAGTGGCAACTCATGAAGTTGCAAAAATCCGCTCCAAAGTGGCAACTCATGAAGTTGCAAAATCCGCTCTAAGGTGGGTGCACGTGAAGTCTTATCTCAGTCACCTTGCTTTGCTAAGCTTGCTTGTCATGAAATCCACTCCAAAACTCTCCAACTTGAAGTTTGCTCCAATACTTCAACTCATGAAGTTGTCTCAAATGTGAAATTCGCTCCAAACCCTTCAAACTTGAAGTTCACTCCAATACTTCAAACTCATGAAGTTGCTTCAAATGTGAAATTCGCTCCAAGCCCTTCCAACTTGAAGTTGGCTCCATCACTCCAACTCATGAAGTTGCTTCAAACATGAAATCCACTCCAAAAGTCTCAAACTTGAAGTTCGCTCCATCACTCCAACTCATGAAGTTGTTTCAAACATGAAATCCGCTCCAAACTGTAAGATCATGAAGTAGGGATTTCGCTTGGGTTGCTCAATTCATGAATTATGTTTTCTTTGCTCCACTTGCTAAACTCATGAAGTATAAATTTCGCTCCAACTTGTGAAATCATGAAGTAGGAATTTCGCTCTTGTTGCTCAACTCATGAAGTAAGGATTTCACTCCACTTGCTCAGCTTATGAAGTAATGATTTCGCTCCACTATGCAAAGTCATGAAGTTCGCTTGCAATTTGCAACTCATGAAGTTCATGTTGTCTAATTTGCTTCATTCCTTTTTTTCCCATCTTTACCTATGAAGGCTTGAAGATGTAATTTGCTCCAATCTCTCTATTCATGAATTTCGCTCCTAAAGTCCAACTCATGAAGTTTGCTTCAAAATGGCAACTCATGAAGTTCAAGTTCACTCCAAGGGGTGAAATCATGAAGTTCACTCCAAAACATGAAGTCATGAAGCTTGCTTGGTATCAAATCCATTCAAGGTGATCATCCTTCATTTCTTATTCAACTTCAGTCATGTAGGCTTGCTTGTGTATGCTTATTGATGAAATTCACTCCAAGGAGGCAAGTCATGAAGTTCGCTCCAAGAAGGCAAGTCATGAAGTTGTAAATTTCGCTCCAAAACATGAAGTCACGAAGTTCGCTTGCAACTACTTGAACATGAAGTCAGTGATTCCAAATTTCCTTCATCTCCTTTCTTCATTTCGCTTGTGAAGCCTTGAAGGTAAAATTCGCTCCAATACCCCAACTCATGAAGTTTGCTTGAGATCATCTACTCATGAAGTTAGGAATTCGCTCCAAAAGGTGAAGTCATGAAGTGTGAATTTCGCTGCAAGGAGGCAAGTCATGAAGTAGGAATTTTGATTCAAATGGTGAACTCATGAAGCTTGCTCTTGAGTGCTTGATCATGAAGTAGGTAATTTCCTTCATTCTTCCACTTCAAACATGAAGAAGCTCGCTCCAAATCTCCCAAGCCTGAAGTTCGCTCCAAAGTAGCAACTCATGAAGTTCGCTTTGTGTAAAATTCGCTCCAATCCTCTCAAGCATGAAGTTCCCTCCAAAGTGGCAACTCATGAAGTTCGCTTGAGATCATCAAACCTGAAGTTCGTTTCAAACTGTGAAGTCATGAAGTTAAAACCTAGAGAAGACTTAGAGATGAGGTAGATTACAAATGATCTTATCAAGACTTCAATTCTTGGAATAATTCATTCAAAAGCTCAAACTCATACTTACGCCAATTCTTAAGCAAAAGACTCAAGGGAAAATTAAAATAATTGGAGCTTACCTGCAACCTTGAACTCTTGGATTGATGCTATTAGCAATTTTATTCAACTCTTTAGCTAGACTCCTGATTAACCGGCATGACATGCAAACCCTATAAACTTACTCACTTACTTCACATTTCACACAAGGCTATTCATCTCACTCCTGGCCATTTTAAACGCCTATGCTTCTCTAATGCAAAGTCTAATAGAAAAAGACTCAAACACAACCTAGGAAGCAAGAAAAAAAGTAGGGGTCCCCATTTGCGATGGGGCGATGTGTGAATACCTCACAATAGGACCCTCTTATATTCTGACCTAGAATCACGATTTTAGTGCATACTAAATACAATAGAGGGACACCATTGTCAACTAAAGTTTAACTGGAATCTGCACAACAAGTTAGTCAACATTTCCATTATGTTACAATAGATTATTCAACATTCTTTATATATTGCCTAGTTTATATGAAGGATTCAACAACCCTTTCTCTCCCTACACCTGTCCCCATTATGGAGCTCAAGGAGAATCACACAAGGTGCCTTGAGTCTCTCCCTCTCCAACAAGCCCAATGTAATGTCCCCATTTTTCCTTTGATCACTCAGTTGCATAGTTTTGCCTATTAGCCACCTCCGCAGGCAAATTAATTAGTTAGGAGGTGATATTTTCCATCTTTGGGGGCTTATATTGAGTCATTTATTTGACTTGGATGGATAAATACATGTACTTTATAATATTTTATTTTAAAGTAATGATAAAGTTACTTTTTCTTAAATTAGAGATAGGAGCAAATCAATGTGGAAAATTGCCCATTTACAGTGAAGTCTCCTGGGGGTTTGAAGGAAACAACAACAATTTGGTCAATTTATGTTAGATTTGTTTTTGGTAATTATTTACTAGAGGAAATAAACTCATTGGAGCAGTTAGGACTCATTGATAGCTCCTGTAGCAGCACTTGGATTCATTTATGCTAATAAAGCAGCCCTCCAGGCAAGGCGTTAGACCCCTGGCAGGCCAATTTTGGCTTATCTTTGGTGAATTCCATTGTTTATTGGCTTTTCATAATTGCTGTTACAAATTCATTCAATCTGAAATTTAATTTCAGTCATTAGCTTATGTTTATTATTGTCTTTCAATTTCATTACTTAAATTCCCAAGCATACATACTTTGCAAAAACACAAAAAAAGTGAAAAACCACAAAACAAACAAACAAAACCAATTTCCTTCTCACTGGTCAAAGAATACAAAAATCAGAAAAGTAAGTCAGTTTGCTACATTCCTTAGTCAGCACCTTTTGTAAAATTCCTTACTAAGTCTGATTGCAAATAGATGTGTTTGTCCAGATTATATAGATATGGAGTAAAATGCCTATGGAATGATTTAACCCGTACAATTCCAAATTAACTTTCAGGTTTAATTGAGAACACAACATTTATTAATAGTCATTATTCAACATTCAATAGGGTATCACACAGTGCACCTGTAATTTGCAAGGCTGTTGATGCCTATTCTTGTAGCTGAAAACTAACTGGAAGTCTTTATTAACTGGAAGTCTTAATGCATTCTCCGTGAAACGCACAACAGATGGCCCTCCGTTAATGAATGCAATATGATTTTCACTCCTTGGTATATGTTTACCCGCCTCCCTCACGACACCTGCTACCCGGCTTTGGTTAATCGTGTTTGCAGGAACATGCTCTGGGCACACCCATTGTTGGGTCTTTCTAGTTCATGCGAGCAGGAGGAAAACATCATAACCAGACCAAACCCGATATCGGGTTTCTGTGAATGAAAGAAGTGCGTGCCGTTTCCTGAATGCGCGGCTAGGGTTGAAGTTCGCGTGTCATTTTGGGTTTCTGTGAATGAAAGAAGTGTGTGCCGTTTCCTGAATGCGCGGCTAGGGTTGAAGTTCGCGTGTCATTTGACAAAGACCACACCCGATATCGGGTTTCTACGGATGAAGGGAGTTGCGTGCCGTTCTGAATACGTGGAAAGGAATGCAGTTTGCACGCTGTTTGTACACCAAAAATGAGTGAAGTCTGCGTTAACCCTCCACCAAGCTTCGATAGGTTTCTCCGTATTACGCACAATATTCACGCCACTGGGTCATTCTGCAGACATTCATTACTTCGCAGTTCCAATAGGCCAGTTGAGGCTGGCGAAAGGAATTATTCAACTCGTATTGCTATCACACGGATAGTCAATTTATCTTCTAAGCATTGTATTTAATAAATTTCCATGTATCCCCTCCTTGCCAAATTCTTATTTAAAAGACAAAAATTCTCGTAGGAAAACCAATTCCCACAGGGATTAAAAATCAAATAATAGTTTAGGCAATATAATTAAGCAACTAATATTTAATTTTTAATCTTTATTGAAAAAGCCAATATTGAACTCTTATTATAATATATTAGTCATTATTTGAACTAATATAAAATAAGAAAAGTTCATTAATACCACCAAATGGTATTAATTTGATGGGGACATCACAGTCTCCCCTGCCTCGTGTTGCTTGCCCTCAAGCAACTCCAAAACTCTTTCATTTTCCTAGGTGGCATCATATTGAGGCAAATTTTTCCATTTGATGAGATATTCCCTGATAGTCCTGTTCGGCAATTGCCTGTCCCGTGTGTCCAAAATTATTTCTGGAATCATTTCGGGTTTCCTTCATCATTTAATGGAGGTAAATCTGCGGAAACTGACACCTGCTGCCCCAAAGCTTTCTTGAGACAAGATACATGAAATACATTATGTATCTTGCTATCCACTGGTAAATCAAGTTCATAGGTGTTGTGACCATTTCACACATCGCCCCATTAAAATGGGGACCCCCTCTTTTTTTTTGCTCGGTTTTGCCTGTTTCTCTCTCTGCTTTTAGGGTTTTGGGGAAGTGAGTGAGTCGTCTGGACTAGGGCTAAGCCTTAGGGTTTCCTTTTTTGATATTTTCAAGCCGCAGTCCAGTCAATTTTGAAGGTTATTGAGCATCCTCGTATGGATTGCAATTTTGGAATGAGATGAGTCTGTCAGGATGTCAGGTGTGTCTGTCTAGGTCTAGTCGGAATTTTGAAAGCAAGTTCAAATTTTGCCTAAGTGTTAGTGCTGGAATTATGAGATTTTGTCCGGGTGAATTTTGACCAAATTTTGGAAATTTTGATAATTGACCCCTGGCCTTGGAGATAACCTAATTTTGCCTTGTGAAGTGACTGAGAGCCTAAATTCTTGATATTTTGGCCTATAGAGGTAAAATCGCTCCTGTCCCTCTGTCAGGGACCAGGGCGAAATTGGTATTTTTATGCATCTTGGTTATTAACTTGTTTCATTTGTCTTGTGCAGGGTCGCCAGGAGACACAGTTGAACATGGATTGAGGATTTTGAGGATTTTTGAACTCAAAAATGGCAAGTTTTTCAAGGTTTAAGGTCAAATCGCTCCTGTCCCTCTCCCAGGGACCAGGGCGAAATGGCTTACTTAGGGCATTTTTGGCCTTAGTTGATCAAATTAAAGCATCAAGGACGTTATAAGGGATGAAATCAACCTAATGGAGCATCCGGACTTAGTCATTTGAAATGAAAAATTGAACATTTGGCCTTAAGGACAAAGTTCGCTCCTGTCCCTCACTGAAGGACCGGAGCTTGTTTCTCAAAGTTACATTGTCCTTGCAGGACCAAGACGATTTTTGGATTGGAAGAGATCAAGGAGGGCATCTTTTGTCCATTGAATATAATTTGAAGTAATTTGCAAACAAGGAAATGTGCTAAAATGACAAAATCGCTCCTGTCCCTCGCTGAATGACCAGAGCTTGAAATCCAAGATCGCCTTATCCTTGCAAGATTTGAATGATTTCTTGATTTGAGAGGAACAAGGAAGGTACATTTTACTCGTTGAATATAATTTGAATGCACCATGAAGGAGAAAATCGACCAAGAAGTCAAGTTCGCTCCTGTCCCTCTGTCAGTGACCAAGGCAAATTTCAAAGGTAGCTCCTGTCCCTCTCCAAGGGACTAAAGCGATTTTTTCCTCAAGACAAGTTTTGGACCAAGGGAAAGCGAATTTCAAGCCAGAGATGAAGGAAAGGCGACCCAACCAATCCGTCAAAAATGATTTCGAAAGTTGGCGAAACACAAGTGAGCTAATAAATGCAAAATCGCTCCTGTCCCTCTGTCAGGGACTAGGGCGAAATATACCTTATCTAGCATTCCCTTCCGAATTTGGTTAAGTCCAGGCCAAAGGGCATGATGGTAAAGATGTTTGGAATGCCTAAAAAAAGAACGAAGTGGTAAATAGCCCAAAAACTTGATGAAATTGCCCAAGGCGCTCCTGTCCCTCTCCCAGGGACCAGAGCGATTTTCTTAAAGGACAAGTTTTTGGCGAAGGTGAAGTGAATTTTAAGTTTGAGGCAAATGAAAGAAGGCGTAACCACTCTATTGAAGATAATTTTGAAGATTGCAAAGCACAAGTGAAACCTATTTTGTCCTAGGCGCTCCTGTCCCTCTCCAAGGGACCAGAGCGATTTCCTTATAAGGCAAATTTCCCACAAAGTTAGAACAAGTTCCATGTTGAAGATAAGTAAGGGAAGCATAATGAATCCATTGAAGATAGTTTTAAACGTTGGCAAAGAATGATTGAGCCTATAATTGCCAAATCGCTCCTGTCCCTCTGCCAGGGACCAGGGCGAAATATAGATTATCAAGTCGTCCCTTCCAAGTTTGGTCGGATCCAAGCCAAGGCACAAGGTGGCAAAGATGTTGGAGGTGCTTCGAAGGAAAGCAAAGTTACAGAGACCACGAAAAGTGATGAGAAATGACTAAGGCGCTCCTGTCCCTCTCCAAGGGACTAGAGCGAAATATGCAAGTGTGTCCAATTTTGAGGTGTCACTTCCGTTTCAAACGTTCAAGAAGGAGTAAGAGACACTATTTTACATTTTGAAAGCAATTGAAAGTTGATATGATCAAGGATTAGCACAAGGAACAAAAGCTCGCTCTTGTCCTTCACTGGAGGACCAGGGTGATATTCATTGAAACAATCATTTCCTTCCTAGACCACGTCAAGGCAAGGACATGCAAGATCGAAAATGTCTTTAGGAAGATGATGAACAAGGGGTTAACGTCGAAAGTCAACAATTTTGAGGTCAAACACAAAGTTCGCTCCTGTCCCTCTCCCAGGGACCAGAGCGATATTGTTAATGTTCCAAAATCCTCCCATGATTAGGCGCCAATATTTTCGAAATGCATTAAATGCTAAAAATCGATAAAACTTGAAATATTTAATTGAATTAGCATTTAAAAATAGCGCATGAGGCATTTAATGATTAATTTAGCCTTTTTAAAATCGAAATTATTAAATACAAAGGCATTTAAATTAATTAATTATTAAAATTAAATAAAAAGAGAGCGCTTGGGTTTTATTTTAATGTTTTTACAAAAGTCAGCCTCCTCTTTTTATTTAAATTTTGTTATTATTTGCCTTATTTCCAAGTCGGCCTATAGGGATTGCAAAGAGGTGAGCGCCTATATAATGAAGGTATGTGAGCATGTTTAAACCATCATTCAATCATTGTTCATATGCGATTTGGAGAGGCGAATAGGGAAGTGCGAAATCTCATCAAGAGGAGTGCGAACTTTGTTTATGGTGGAGCGAATTTGCCCTCAAGGTGGTGAAGTTAATAAAGGAGACGCATTTGCTAGAGGAAGCTCATGTTGAAGACTTCAATCTTCATTTTGCCTAGGCGAATTTCCTAATTTTGCATCCTTTTGTTAGAGTTAGCTCTCAAAGTGAGGTATGGTGAAGTTCCCTTGTTCAAATTTTCAATTTTGAATCGTCCTAACCTCAATCTTGAATTTTGAATCTTGAATTCCAAAATTGCATCGTTATATTTAGGAAATGATAATTCAAGGATTTATCATGAAGTTTCCTAAATTCAATCTTTAATCTAGTCTATATTTCTATATTTCAAAATCTATTGCTCATTATGAAATGTTGTGTAGGTGTCACGATGGCGACCCCGAAGGCAGGAGCATCCACCAGTCGTCCAGCCCTCATGAAGGAAGATCAAAAGAACGAAGAATTGGAGACCAAGATCGTGTCGAAGTGGAGCAACATTGGAGATACCAACTTGGGAAACTTCAGTACGAAGAAGTTTTGAGAGGTCCCTTACATTGGCAAGCCATCACCTGTCGCAAGGAGAATAATTGAAAGTGGCATTATCAAGGCGGCCGGCTTCCCTCTAGCAATCCAGTGCCATGAGTTGATGATCGAGTGTGCTCGCCATTATGATCCACAGTCCAGATCGATCGTGTCCAAGGAAGGAAATACTTTGGCTTACCTTTCAGAGGAGGCTATCAGTGAAGCTCTTCATCTTTCGGAGCACAGAGATATGATCTATAAAAACTTAGAAGGAGCCAGGTCCATGTACGAAGATGATCCAGACACTTGCTTGAGCATCATCAACAAGAATTGGTTACTCAAGAGTCGTCCTCGCCTAAGCAAGATTCCGAACACACCACATAGGATCGACTTCCAAGAGGAGTACAGAGATTTGATAACATTACTCAACCGAGTTACAGGAGCTCCTCAAGCCTTCTATTTTGAGAAGTGGATGTTCTACTTCATCCAAGTGATAGTTCAAGGAAAAGGAACAATTCATTGGGCTAGGATGATTAGCCATTGCTTGGACGTACAGTTAAGAAGATTGAAGGCCACCAAGTCTTTCCACATGAGTTCATACATCATATACGCCTTGGTCAGGAGTTTTGAATATGCAGGACTACCTCACAGAGGAGTGATCGGAAGAGGGCCTGGGGAAGTCAGAGTTTGTGATTCCTATGTTCATTTGCATCATCCTCCAGGAAGCAACTATAAGTTAGTCAATGATACCTTCACGATGAGCATCACCAGGACATTGCAAGGCGGGATTCACAATCGGCTATCTCAAGATGCACAAGAGCTTGTAAAAAGGTACGGTGCATGGTTTATCCAATTCCAGAAGTTTACATATATTAGAGTTCATGGATGTCCTTCACCTCCCTACATGTTGCCAAGATATCCGACAGACAGAATAGTGTTACTTGAGGTAACTAGACAGTTGGTAGCTTATGCAAAGGCATTCAGACACAGGCATGGAAATGGAGTTCCTGTGCCAAGCATACTAGGAAATTCAGTTGAGGTATGTCCTAATGCTCTAGCCATGGACGATGTAGAAAAGGAGTTGGCCTTATATTCGTTTTCATTCTTTGCTTTGAGAGAGAGTTTTGATCCTTATGGGTATATAGAGGAGACAGTCGGAAGAAAATACAAGCATGAGTTTCAGATAGAAGACTTTATGATGAATCTCTCAGATGATCTTGAAGTGAAAAGAAAGATGCATTCCAGATTGCCTTTAGATTTCATCAGGAAATGCAAAATTTACAGAGTGGCCGACCAAGCTCAGGACAGTGGCAGACATCTCCAATCATCTTATGACCGAGAAAGCAAAACAGTGAGGCTAGATTGGAATGAACTTGAAATTTTGGATCTAGATGTTTTGATGGCTCCAATTTTGTTTTGTACTCGCAGATGGGTTGATGTGCAACATCAAAAGTTGAGAGAGCAGGGCATATCTATGACTTTTACTTTGGAAGAAAGGCCAGGAGAAGGAGGAGCAAGTGTAAGCGAAGGAAATCTTAATACCAGAAGCACAAGCGAAGGCAACCTTCGAAGCGCAAGTGAAGGCAATCCCCATCCTAGAGGCTCAAAGAGAAAAGAGAGACCTGAGAAAAGAGAATCCTCCAAGAAGAAGCAAGAGGCCAATCGAGATCGTTCATCCGGCACATCTTCTCGACAAGAGAAGAGGACACTTGAAATGGAGGAATCTATGGAATCAATGGTACAGAACGATAAACAGGAAGAAGGACAGGCAACTCAACGTTCATCAAGTCGATCCCTCCAAGTCAATGAGCTACATGAAGACAAGAATGATGACGAAGCGACATCTCCTCTCAGAGAAGAAGAAACATTGCCTAAGGAGATACAGGTTAGAGAAACAAGATCTGCCATTCCAGATTGGTTAAAGGAGAGACTGACTAGGGTGATTGTGATTGAGGACGAAGATAATGTGATTGACTTAGAGAGCCTTGTCGGAAATTCTCAGGAAGTGACAGAAAAGAGGAAGGCCACTAAGATGTCCAAGATGATCAGAGATGAGACAGGATCCAGGAAATTGCAGATAGCTACACCAGTAGTGGACAAGTATGAAGGTGAGATCCTTGCAGAGGAGTATGATGTAGAAACATTTGAGCTTGGTCCACTCACAGCCGAGCAAACATTGGATGAGGCCATTGATTCATTTGAGGCACTTAAAGACAAGCTTAGAGAAGAAATGGAAAAGAATAGAAAGCTTGAGCGAGAGGTCAGTGCTTGGAGAGGCTACTTTAGCCATCTCAATCAGCCTTTGAGGCGTCAGGATCCAGTAGTATCTCCTACGCAGGCACTCCCCCTTGAGTCAGTTGGTGAGGCAGAGAGAGTCAGGAGTTTGGTCCAGCTTATGAGCTCTTGGATTGACAAATCCCATACAGTTGCTATTGAATTTGCAACAAGAATGATGCAGACCATTCATCGAGCTATCCAGGTTCTTGAGATCATCCACAACTTAATGATAACGGTAGCCGCCTTTGCTCATACTAAAGATGTTATCATTCCTGTCCTGCAAGTAATCAGACAAACATCAAGAAAGGTCCTAGCACAAGAAAAGATAGTGGATGGAGGACCTCATAGTTTACTCCAATGGTCAACTTTACTCCAGATGAAGGAAGTTCTTTTTGAGGACATCAGTAACAAATGCAATCAAGTTGAAGAGATTATCCATCTGATCCAGGACAAGGTGTTTGAAGTGTTATGTACTATTCTTGGCAGGAGGATTGCAGTTGAGACAGATGTGGATTTGCAAGAATTAGAAGAAAGAGTCAAGGTCATCTTTTGCAAAGATGAAAATGTTATTACAGATGAGCAACGGGATCAGAGGTTTGCTACCATGCTCCTGATTGAGAAAATCAAAGAACTTGAACCTGGATGAGACACTGCTCTTCTCAAGGCTTTCGATCAGGTCATCCACTTGGAGGAACGAATGAGGAATCTTCCCGAGATTTCAATTGCTAAGATCGAGGGAATCGTGTCTAGATTCATTGCATATGCTAAGAAAGAGCATTGGAAGGGAAATAAGATTCTAGAAGAAAGGTTGTTATAGATGATGTGGCACCTTAATTGTCATTGGTCTATGTCTCCTAGATTTTTGTGCCAAAATTTAATATTTGGCTATGCATTTAATATTGTTCAATAAAAAGGGGACTATTTGTAATAAACCCTAATTAATAAACCCTAATTAGGGTTTAGGTGTCATAATCTTGGCCATTGATCTTCTTTTGATCTGGACCGTTCATTGTAATTGAGGATGCTATATATACCCTCATTCATTTTCATTTTGATATAGATAGATATAGAGATAGAGTTAAGAGAGAATAAGAAATAGTTAGAGTTTTGAGAAGCAAGTATTTTGTAGCAAGATTGAGCTTTGAAGAAGGAATTTCAAACAATTGTTGTTCATGATGGCTTTGAGATCAATAAAATATTGAAGTTATGGTGTTTTATTGCAATTCTTGTGGTTATCTTCATAGTTGTTTACTTTCTTGAATCATCCTCAGTCAAAGTAGTATTTAAATTTGAAGGACTCAGTGTTGGGCTTGATCTTTGGTGAGATTCGTACTCCAAACCACTAGCTTCTTACTGATTGTGAGGACGCCTTGTGTGGTCGACTGGAAATATTTGGATTGCATAAACCTTCATTCATCATTCAGTCATTGATATGTACCTTCATGGTAGTACCTATGATTCTTGATGATTTGAAAAATCATTACTCACCTTAGAAGATCGCATCAGTTTCAGTAAAGTTGTAATTCTTTGGCGATACTGAAGTTGGTAGAACCTTGCCAAGTCGAGCCTACATTGAGTTGTTCTTAGGATTAGATTAGAATTTATCTCTTGCAAGCCCTATTCTTTTGATCTTTTTTGAGAGCTTGTTAGTATTAGGAAATCTTGTTCCTGCAGTTCGGATTGACGTAAGGCCCCTTGATGAAACAGCAATCACAACGACCACTGGTGCTTATCCACACGTAGAGACCCTGCATAAAAGAACCTTGGAGTCATCCTGATTGATCCTTTTTCGCGATATCTTCAGCAATCATAGGCTTTATTCAAGAGAGGATAAGATACCCTTGGGTATTTTATTCTGTGTATGATTGTGTACAAAATACACGTCAACAATAGGCTACTGCACCAACCTTCCGAACTACCTGATATGGACCATAAAACTGAGTTTTTAATTTTTCAGACCCACTACGTTTGAGAGAAGATTGTCGATAAGGTTGCAATCTGAGAAATACCAAATCTCCCACTTCAAAATGGCGTTCAACTCGCTTTCTATCTGCATAGAGTTTCTGTTGATTCTGAGCACATTGCAAATTCTCCTTAAGGGCTGACAAAATGTCTTGGCTTTCTTGAAGCCAATAACGAGATTTAGGTACATTGCTTTGCTCAAAAGCGAGGTCAAGAAAAGAGAGTACATCATAACCATATAATGCTTTGAAAGGAGACGTACCAATTGACATATGAAAGGTGGTATTATAGCAATATTCACCCAAATATAACCATGGAACCCAAGCCTTCTGATGACCGGCTACATAGTTGCGAGTAACCCTCAATCCACTTTTTCACTATTTCCGTCTGTCCATCGGTTTGCGGATGATAGCTGGTACTATGATTCAACTCTGTACCTGTCAATCTGAAAAGCTCCCCCCAAAATATACTCAGAATCTGCTATCCTTATCACTGATTATAGTTTTTGGTAAACCATGTAAACGAAAAATCTCTCTGAAGAATAACTCTGCAATCTGAACTGCTGTAAATTCTGTAATGATAGAAAAGAAGTGTGCAAATTTAGTTAATTTGTCAACCACAACAAAAATACAATCTTTACCTTGGGATTTTGGTAAACCTGTGATGAAATCCATTGATATACTTTCCCATTTCTGATCTGATATAGGTAGTGGCTGTAATAAACCTGTAGGATAAGTTTGCTCTGCTTTATTTTGCTGGCAAGTGGTGCATTCCTTGACATAGCGTAGGACATCGTTTTTTAATCCTTTCCAAGTGAACCTTTCTCTTACTCGACGATACGTTTTGAAGTATCCAGGATGCCCTGCTATAGGAATATCATGCATAGATTGGAGAATTTTTCCTTTCAACTTTGACCCTGGAATTAAATAAATCCTGTCCTTGTAATAAATAACATCATTAACAATTTTATATTTATCATCTTGTATGTTACCATCTAGCAAATCACATACAAAAGAATCCTTTGAATACTCGACCAACAATAAAGATTTCCAATCAGCCGTTACTACAAATATCGCATTGACCTCAAGCCTTCTAGATAAAGCATCTGCAACAACATTATTTTTACCCTTTACATATTCAATCTCAAAGTCATAAGCTTGAATCTTACTGATCCATTTCTGTTGCTTGCCATTTAAATCTTCTTGTCCCAAGAAATATCTCAGACTATTATGGTTAGTTTTCACTACAAATCTGCTACCAACCAAATATTGTCTAAATTTTGTCAGTGCATGTATGATTGCCAACATTTCTTTATCATAGATAGAATACAATTTCTCAAGATTATTAAGTTTCCTACTTTCATAAACTATAGGATGTTTGTTTTGTATTAAAACTGCCCCTATTCCATCACCAAAAGCATCACATTCCAACACAAACGGCTGATTAAAATCTGGAAGAGCAAGTACTGGGCAAGAACTCATTACCTCTTTAAGTTTCTCAAATACCTGTTGAGTTTCCTCAGTCCATCGGAAAGCCCCCTTTTTGGTAAGATTTGTCAAGGGTGCCCCAAGCTGTGAAAAACCTCTGACAAACCTCCTGTAATAACTACATAAACCAAAGAATTCTTTTAACTCTGTAAGATTCCGTGGTGGTGGCCAATCCAAAATGGCTTTTATCTTTTCTTGATGAACCTGTACCCCTGTTGCACTGATCATATGCCCTAAATACAAAATTTCGGTCATTCCAAATTCACATTTAGAAGCCTTTGCATATAGTGATTGAGATTCCATAATACCCAGAACTATGTCAATATGTTTCAAATGCTCTTCCCAAGTTTTGCTATAAATCAATATATCATCAAAGAAAACTAACAAAAATTTCCTTAACTGTTTGTTAAAGATATGATTCATACAAGACTGAAAAGTTGCCGAAGCATTTGTTAGACCAAAAGGCATAACCAAGAATTCATAATGACCATAATGACAGCGAAAAGCAGTTTTATGAATATCTTGTTCTCTTAACTTAATTTGATGATACCCGGATCTCAAATCAATTTTAGAAAAATAGACAACACCATGCAATTCATCTAACAATTCATCAATTCGAGGAATAGGATACCTATTTTTGATTGTTTTCTTGTTAAGTATTTTGTAGTCAATACACATACAAAGAGTTCCATCCTTCTTTTTTACCAATACTACAGATGATGCAAAAGGACTAGAACTAGGTCTGATATGCCCCATATCCAATAATTCCTTAATTGCCTTTTCTATTTCATCCTTGGATGTTTTAGGGTGTCTATAAGGAGTAGTGATAACTAGTTTAGCACCTTCTTCTAATTCAATAGTATGTTCAAATCCTCTATCAGGTGGGACTCCTGGAGGAATATCACTAAAAACCAAATGATGTGAATCTAATACTGTTAGCAAATCATCTTGATAAGATTTAGATTCAAAGCATGATACCTTGTTGGAGATTAAACATTGTGCTGACCATGCCACATCTCCATCTCTGAAAATAGCTTCCATTGTTTTAGCACTGACGATCTTGGGACCACTGTTAGACATACCACGAAGGACTACCTTCTTATCATCAATTTTAAAAGAGAATTCCATTCTTTTAAAACTCTGTGTATATTCATCTAATGTTTCCATCCACTGTATGCCCAAGACAACATTAGTGTCAGCCAAATCAATTACATAAAAATCATTAGTAACAGTGTAATTGCCAAGAGTAATATTCAATTTAGGAACTTTATGAGTACTAGATAAATTAGTTCCACCTGCTACTCTAACATCAAATCCCTCATGTTTTTCAGTCTGTAAAACACGTCTTTCCACAAGTGCTGCATCTATAAAATTATGAGTAGAACCACTATCAAGCGTAACAATTACACACCGTCCATTCAAAACTCCTCTTAACTCTGAAAATATTATAATGTGGAGTTCCTGTCATGGATGCTGTTGTCATTTTATGACACCCTTGGTCCATCAGTGAGAACCGATTGGAGATATGTTCCATGGACCAACGTTGCCCAGTTGATCAAGGAGAAAAGTAGTGAAATCATGGTTTGAAGTGTTGTCTTGTCGGAAGTTCCTTGGCCCTCTCTTTCTCTAGCTCGAAACTTTGGAACCCCGAGGTTCCGAGTTTCTTTGCCTTAGCTTCTTTCTTTCCTGCTCCGGAACTCTGGAACTCCAAGTCTCCGAAGTTCCCTTCCTTCCCTTAGCTTTTCTTAAGTCTTCTACCCCGGAACTTCGGAACCCCCAAGTTCCGAAGTTCCTTAGTCTTCAACCCCGGAACTCCGGAACCCCCAGGTTCCGAAGTTCCTTGCCCAACTACGTAGACCTCGGCCTCCAAAGTTCCCCAACTATGGAGACCCCGGTCTTCGAAGTTCCCCAAGTTCCTAAGTCTTCTACCCCGGAACTCCGAAACCCCCAGGTTCCGAAGTTCCTTAGTCTTCAACCTCAGAACTTTAGAACCCCCTTCCTTGCCCAACTTTGGAGACCTCAGCCTCTGAAGTTCCCCAACTACAGAGACCCTGGTCTCCAAAGTTCCCCAAGTTCCTAAGTCTTCTACCCCGGAACCCCTAGGTTCCGAAGTTCCTTGCCCAACTACGGAGACCCCGGTCTCCGAAGTTCCCCAACTACAGAAACCCCGGCCTCCGAAGTTTTTCAAACTACTTCCGACTTGCAACACTTTCGGATGGCGTGATCGACACTCAAAGCTTTAAATGCTCCGACAGTTTTGGTGACTTGTGCACTTTTTTTGTGGAGCCACAGGGGTGCATTTAATGTTTTTGGCAGGATTTCCATCAAGGGAGGTATGGGGCCATGCTGGGTGACTTATGTCATGCTTGACTTTGGAAGGTCAGTCAATCTATCCTCCTGAGAATTGCCTTTGGAGGTATGGCTAGGTTGCTTGCATGTACAAGTCAAGTGCATGCACTTCCCTGCACTTCCAGATTGACATGCAGGGGTCATGATCACCATTGTAACCCATTTTTCTATATAATGGCTTTTAAGCCTCATTGTCAAGGGTTCTCTCCCTGCTGCCTGGAGTTTTCTTATGCTCTCCTCTTCTCTTGAAGACTTGTAATCTTTGCATTTCTGCAACTGTAAGATTGGCGTTTGGCCTTATGATTAATTGAAGAACACTATTCTTGCCTCCTTTCAACCTATATATGTTGTGTATGCTTTCTTACCTTCATCATAGGTGCATGTTGTGGCTCTTTCTCTTCATATATGTTGTGATAACTGTTTTTCTGAGTGTGACTTGTGGGAATCCTTCTCCCCTCTTGGCATTCAGTGGATTTTAGCCTTCATCTATGCATTGGGGCTACTCATACAACTGAAATTTGTGCATCTTCAGGGTGTTTCAGTTAATTACTTGGGTCATTTCTGTAGGGAGAGGAACTATCTCTTCTTGGTGCATCACCTCCTTTTATTTCAAGCAGTTTCTCTCTTCTCTTTTCCTCTGCAAGTTGTTAGGGTAGGCTTAGGAATTAGCTTTGAAGTGTTGAGTTGGTTCAACACCTGCACCTAGACAGAGAAGGAAGTCGACCTTCTTCGGAGATTCAACCCCCTTGCGCAAGGTCCCACACTTTGGGGTTGTTTCCATGTTTCACAAGATTGTTGAGTTGATAGCTCAGCAAGGGTGCAAGCTTTTGTGATAATAGATGCTATTACTCCTTCTCCTTGTTTAGTACCTGTTTCTGACTCTGTGTTTTGTGAAGCTCGTTCTATGTTAGGATCAACATTCTCTTCATCCTCACTGTTAGACATAACCTCAATATAATGAATTTTTCCCTTCCCTAAACATCTATGTTCAGGCTGCCATGCTTCCCTACAACTGAAACATAGTTTTTTCCTTCTGAGCTCTTCCCTTTCCTCTTTATCTAACCTGTTTTTTGGGAAATTATCTTTATGGAAAGGTTGTTTGTCTTTTTCTAGTTTAGGAGGTGGTCCTTTATTAAAATTTTTTCCTTTTGAAGATGGTTCTAATTCTCTTGCTCTTTTGACAGCGGTTTGTAAGGTCAGAGGGTTTAAGGACTTAACCCAACCTTTGAGGGAATTAGACAATCCATCTATAAATATTACAATCTTGTGTTTTTCTGAAATTTCAGTAACTAAGACTACCAATTTTTCAAATTCAGAAATATATTGTTCAACAGTTCAAGTTTGTTTAAGCTGAGTCAAATCCTTAAGATGTAATTCAGGATCTTTAGAATCAAACCTATCAATAAGTTTCTCAGTGAACTCAACATAAGTACCTATCAAATTATGACCCAAGGTTATTTGCCCATGATGCCACCATTCATGTGCTACACTGTCAAGATGTAATGCAACATATTTAATTGCCTCCTCTTCCAACATAGGGTTTAATTGGAAGTATGTGTCTAATTTCTGCACCCATGCCCGAGCAGTTGTTTTACTTGTTCCATCAAAATAAGGAATGGACATTTTTCCAATTTTCCTTTGCAATTCACTGTTGTTTCCTCGCCGTCCTCTTGGCTCATGTTTCATTCTGACATCTAAATATTCTCTAAATGTCATTGTTGATTTGAAATTTCAGTAACTAAGACTGCCAATTTTTCAAATTCAGAAATATATTGTTCAACAGTTCAAGTTTGTTTAAGCTGAGTCAAATCCTTAAGATGTAATTCAGGATCTTTAGAATCAAACCTATCAATAAGTTTCTCAGTGAACTCAACATAAGTACCTATCAAATTATGACCCAAGGTTATTTGCCCATGATGCCACCATTCATGTGCTACACTGTCAAGATGTAATGCAACATATTTAATTGCCTCCTCTTCCAACATAGGGTTTAATTGGAAGTATGTGTCTAATTTTTGCACCCATGCCCGAGCAGTTGTTTTACTTGTTCCATCAAAATAAGGAATGGACATTTTTCCAATTTTCCTTTGCAATTCACTGTTGTTTCCTCGCCGTCCTCTTGGCTCATGTTTCATTTTGACATCTAAATATTCTCTAAATGTCATTGTTGATCTGAATTCTTCTCCAGAACTTAACCAATCCTGATGTATTTCTTCTTGTATTTCTCTTATTGTAGGTTCATTTTCAGGCGGCTGGTTTCTAGCAGTAAATGTAGGCATAAATGGTCTAGCTGTTCCTGTTCTTTCTGGCTGATTATTGACAGACTGTTCATCTCTACCCCATTGTTTCCCCCGTTATTTTGAGGTTGATTATTCTGTCTTCCATTATTTTGGTGCTGATTTATATTATTAGCCATAAATTGGGTCATCAAATTGGTCATTCTGTTAACATTATCTTGCATATCTTACTGACTTTTGATTAATGCAGCCAACAGGTCCCTATTGTTATCCGAGTATCCCATGTTGGTTTCAAAAATAAATTCCTTTTCAGTTTCGGTGTGGCTATCCTCAATTTCAAACGGAATAGATGAACTATTTTGTGCTAAAGGAGAGTTTTGAAATCTGTTTTGACGGGCCCTAGTATTTTGGAAATTGTAATTTCCCTGGTGCATACTCAACTGTGCATTAAGTTTTCATGAAGTTTCAACACCCTACAGGTTGGCAGGATTCAAGAGCTCTGATACCACTGTAAAATTCCTTACTAAGTCTGATTGCAAATAGATGTGTTTGTCCAGATTATACAAATATGTAGTAAAATGCCTATGGAATGATTTAACCCACACAATTCCAAATTAATTTTCAGGTTTAATTGAGAACACAACGTTTATTAATAGTCATTATTCAACATTCAATAGGGTATCACACAGTGCACCTGTAATTTGCAAGGCTGTTGATGCCTATTCTCGTAGCTGAAGACTAACCGGAAGTCTTAATGCATTCTTCGTGAAACGCACAGCAGATGGCCCTCCGTTAATGAATGCAATATGATTTTCGCTCCTTGGTAAATGTTTACCCGCCTCCCTCACAGCACCTGCTACTCGGCTTTGGTTAATCGTGTTTGTAGGAACATGCTCTAGGCACACCTATTGTAGGGTCTTTCTAGTTCACGCGAGCAGGAGGAAAACGACATAACTAGACCAAACCCGATATCGGGTTTCTGTGAATGAAAGAAGTGCGTGCCATTTCCTTAACGTGTAGCCAGGGTTGAAGTTCACGCGTCGTTTGACAAAGACCATACCCGATATCGGGTTTCTGCGGAGGAAGGGAGTTGCATGCCGTTCTGAATACGCGGAAAGGAATGCAGTTTGCATGCTGTTTGTACACCAAAAATGAGTGAAGTCTGCGTTAACCCTCCACCAAGCTCCGATAGGTTTCTTCGTATTATGCACGATATTCACGCCACTGGGTCATTACTTCGTAGTTCCAATAGGCCAGTTGAGGCTGGCGAAAGGGATTATTCAACTCGTATTGCTATCACATGGATAGTCAATTTATCTTCTAAGCATTGTATTTAATAAATTTCCATGTATCCCCTCCTTGCCAAATTCTTATTTAAAAGAAAAAAATTCCCGTAGGAAAACTTCCCTTAGGAAAACCAACTCCCGCAGGGATTAAAAATCAAATAATAGTTTGGGCAATATAATTAAGCAACTAATATTTAATTTTTAATCTTTATTGAAAAAGCCAATATTGAACTCTTATTATAATATATTAGTCATTATTTGAACTAATATAAAATAAGAAAAGTTCATTAATACCACCAAATGGTATTAATTTGATGGGGACATCACATCTTTCACCCAAAAACACCGAGGACCTTGCCAACTTGGCCTCTTGGCCCACACTTGGGGTTGGCATACCTGCTGGAGCCTAGTGCTCTTGCTTCCTTGTATTCTCTCTCCATAAGTGGATGGTGGAATTGAAGGGTATTACAAACTCCATCATATAATTTACTTAATTGTCATATGAACAGTTAGTGATAGAAAGGCATTATTATACTGTCATACATATTGTAGTCTATATTAATATTACTATTAAATTCTGCATAAGAAGATTATCATGTGTCATATATTAAGCATACAAATTAAGCACATCCCCATGCATACCACCAAGAACAAGGATGTTACTGCCTGTAACTTGATAACAGTTTTGATCTGATCTGATCAATGGTGGTGTCACTAGAGGTTTTTGATTCCTTTCCTTTATATCTCTCAATGTGAGGGAGAGGTCACACCTCTTCATCATGTATGCCCTTTGGTAGGAGACACACCCTTTCACCATTAGCACCCTTCGAAAGAGTGCAATATTTCTGCCCTTTGAAAGGGACACAACCTTTCACAATCAGATCTGCACTTCTTATTTAGATCAGATCTGCACTTCTGATTCCCAAATTTTCCCCGCTCAATGAGGTTCTCTTCTCCCTTTTATATCTCATGTTTGAGGGAGTCAACTTTTCATTTATGTCTTTTGACCATTCATTAACTTAATTAAATTTTAATTATATCTGATTATATTTTTTAATATTTTAATTTTATTATTATTATTATTTGTCATTAAATTCTATTTCAAAGTGGGGACATTGCAAGCTGAATATCCTTTTAAATGGAAGTCAGATTGGCATACTTCCTGGACAAAGCTAATCCCTACCACTGCCCTTATTTGCCATAAGAGCTTTTCCAAAGCACATAACAAGGACAAGGCACAGCTTGATTGGAATCACTCCAAAGTATTAGATGGTATAAATGCACATTTCAACTGCCATATACAAACCTTACAGTACTTTCCAGTCTCAAGCCACCCTTCTGATATAATGAGTAATAAATGGAGCTACAACTTATACATGCAAGAAGGCAAATTACATTTCCAATATGCATTATAGAATTTTAATTTTACTTTATACAAAGATAAGCAAAAATATAGACTTTGTAGATGGATGTGGAATGGGTCCTTTATTTACCATGGAAGCAAATGTAATCACATTGAAACTTTTCAATATTGTTTCTGTTGTTTAAGATTTAACTGTTGACTGTAAACCTTTGTAGTGATCTCTCCTTGCTTCCTGTTCATATCTTTCGGAGCTGTCTTCCATCGTGATTTTTATTCTGTTTACAAGAATAATCCATACCTGCATTACTAATTCTTGTAATCCTTTTATTACTTCCAATATTCTGCTTTGTGGCAGATCAGATCTATAAGCATGCCAATGTGAAGGTCGCTATAATTACTGTATAATTTAAAAGAGTTTCATCTTTTGGGACACATGGATGGATACCTGAATCACACCTTCGATAAGAAATTACATCAATATTGGGTTCTGTGTAAGAAGAGACCAAATGCATATTTTACTGATTTTCATGTTTGATATGTGCTGCTGGAATTAGTCTGATATGAATTTTAAAAGTTTCAATAAATTTGTCTGTCAGATTTATCTGCATATGCATGTGTTTTTTGTTGCATTCTTTCACCTTTTGTCTGGATGTAAGAAGGATATGTTGATTAATTTCTATGTAGTTGATTTATTCAGATTTCATCTTTGTAAGGAGAATAAGGACACTCAAGAGGCCTTGATGGTGATTGGGAAGATGCTTGGAGTGCAGGTTTGCATTTTCTGTTAGTGCCTACATTCTTACTGCAATCAATGTTTGTTCTTTGTCAAGGATGTTTACTTGGTGTCTATTTGCATTTATCCTACAACATATGAAAACATCCAGGATTACCAAATTATCTCCAGGCTTTTTTTTTTAACTTGGGGCAAATTAAATATATTTGGAAACAATCTGAGGAAATCAAAGTCTTAATGCTTCTTTCATATTTGTTTGCTAATGTCTCTCTTATTTGTTAATAGACCAGGTCATTTGGATTTGCTGGCACAAAAGATAAGCGAGCGGTTACAACACAAAGGGTAGATACGAAATAAATTAATTCTGCTTGTTTTTTATATGTTTGATATCTGGTAATTATTTCTTGTTGATGCTATGGTTTCATTTGATTTGCTTAAGGTACGGGAATAGTTATGCTCTACATTGTTTTTCAGTGATCCCACAATACCGAGTTACACTTTTTGGTACATCCTGATTTTTTCTGAAATCATACATGTTTTTAGAAAATATAATGATTTAAGCTTTAAGAGGTTCCATTTGAAGTAATTAATTGAGGAGAGTTAAATCAAAGACTCTTAGATCAAAATTTCTTGGATAGAACCTCTCTACTTTTAAATCATACTTGCTATGGAGTCTTCTTCGCACCTATCAAAATGTTAATAAAAAACCACTTTTACATAAGCTTCTGGGGGTCAAATGAATTTATTTGGAAGTTTTGGTTTTTTAAGTATTTAGTCCTTATTATAAGCTTTCCAAATAGTATAATTTTTAATATGTTTAATTTCATTAATATATTTATGTTTTATTTCTTATCAATGTAGTTTATTCATCGAACATTAAGGTTTGTGTTTCACACGTGGAAAAATTGAAAAATAGAGAAAAAATCGTAAAAAATATCTTTTCCCTAGGTATTGATATCCTCATTTCAACACAAAAATAAGTTTATTCAAATGCATACAAAAAAAATTTATGGATTACGGAATACACCTCTGTCCAAATTACAATTACTGTTTTAAAAAATTAACTAAAAAAAATATATGTAACAAAAAATTGTGAAAAAATATCCATTCATTAGATATTGGTGTGACAATTTTATATTTCAAAAATTAGAATTTCTTTTTTGCTATAAAAAATGTTATGCATTACCAAATAAATGTCACTTCTGAAAATTTTTTTTTTTTTTTTTGATCGGTAATAGGTCGAAGCCAATAAGATGTACATACCCTACCCCCTATGGGATTTGAACTTGTGACCTCTCTTTCAAGAGCACAAGTTCTCCACCACTAGGCCAACTCAAGCTGTACCACTTCTGAAAAATGTTGATTACTGTAAATATTGAGTTATTAAAAGTTACATAACAATATGGACAATTGATTTTTAATTATTTAGAAAAATACATATTTAGAATCTATATGAAAAATCTCACAAATTAGTACTTCATCTTCAAATTCCTAATGGTTTAGTTGCTATAGGTTTTACGAAGTAAAGATTTGATGCAAAATGCTGATTTCAATGTCAAGTTTGGCCAAAAAGTGTAACCCAGTATTATGGTATATTAAAAAAGGGATTTCTCCCCCATATATAATGCATGTAAACCGGATGCACAAGTTTTGTAGGAGTCCAAATCAAATAATTGTTTTTTTTTGAGTCAAATCCAGCAGTTAACAATGTTCACTATTAAAATTACTTAAATGATAGTTAACAGTATTCAATATTAAAATTACTTGTTTGAACAAAGGTTGATAGCCTAAAGTAGTGCTCATGTCCAGGAAGTCTCAAACTACTGTTTATCGCTGTCCTTACTTTGAACAAGTTTTTAATATCAGTCATGGTGATGACGATCTCAGTGGTGGCACAAGCTCTAGACTACATTTCTGTATGATGATTCCACAGGATTTAGAGTACATAGGTGTGTAGTGAATCCATCAATTTTCATTTTAACTGATTTAGCCTAATGTTGTGATTGGATCAGGTTACCATCTTCAAACAGGAGGCTTCAAGAATAGCTGCATTGAACAAGAGATTATATGGTATCAAAGTAGGAGACTTCTGGTATGTTAAGATTTTGGCTTTTGTTATCCCGGATCCATAAAGATCCAATAATGTGGCTGATTCAGCCTTCTGCATATTTTGATCGGTACTACTACTCTCTTTAATCCTAATATGTTACGAATGCAGTTATGTGAAGGATGGACTTGTGCTTGGGCAGCTTTCAGGAAATCGATTCACAATTACTTTACGGTAAACTACAAATACAGTAATTGGGAATCATTATGATGGCCATATGAATGTCAACTTCGACTAGCCTTCAAACAGTCTCTTATAGGTTTCTCGCTTCTGTTATCACTACTGTTATTCTCATTGTGATCTGCATTTCAGTGGTGTTGTTGCAGGGAGACACGATATTATTAAGGAGGCAGCAGAAGGATTAGGAAAGAATGGCTTTATCAATTATTTTGGATTACAGGTTCTGTTGATCTTGTAGAAATTTAGTTTTTCTGCCACTGCTTTCCAGTTTGTTCTATGTTGCTATTAATATGATCATATTGATACGGTCCATCTGATGGTTGTTTTATGGTCATGGTTATTTGTGAGACATGCTAAATATTCATATTTAATTTTTGATAGCGATTTGGAAGTGGCTCAGTGCCTACACATTCTATTGGAGCAGCATTGCTACGAGGTGAATGGAAGACTGCAGTTGACTTGATCCTTGATCCTCGAGATGGAGATATCCTAACTTATATTTTGATATTCAGTGACACACTTTGTTGCTTCTCTTTGTATATATTAATGTTTTTGATGTTTTAACTTGAATGTTCAATGATCTGGGGTGTTTTAAGCTAAAGCTTATGCAGTATTCTGTTGATTTTATTTGTAACCTTTACAAATGATATATACAGCGCAGAGATATAAAAGAAGCTAGAGAATATTATAAGAGCACTATGGATATTAATGGTACATTGAAGCAGATGCCTCGCTATTTGGTAGCTGAAAGGGCAATTGTAAGTGGCTTCCAGTTATGAGCATTACCTATTATTTAAAATATGTAAATGCACATCACTGTTAAAAATATTAAAGATAGTTATAAAGCTGTGCTAACAGATAGCTATCTCGTTTTGAGTATTTACTTCATTTCTTGGCAATGGTTTATAGCTCCAGTCTGCCAGTGCAGGATTTGAACTAGGATCTGGTTTGTTTGAGTGTGGAAGTGTAATGTCCCCATTTGGGATTAACGTGGAACATGCAATTTTTTGATTTTTTTTGATTTGTGAAACAAGAATGAAACAACAGAAGCAAACTGAAATTAAACTAGATGCTGATCACAACTTAAAGTGGCTGGAAAATCACGAAAACAGCAGATCTAGCATGTAGATAACAGCTTACAACAAGTAAGCTTGCTGATCTAGGTTTGATTATTCACGAACAACAAGTTTCAAACCCTAGAACAACGATAGATGACTGAAATTAATGCTGGTTAGCAATGTAGGATATTTGAAATTCTTGTCAAACAATTGTGCAACTCTTTACTGTGAATGTAAAGCTTTACAAGCTGATATATAAGCTGGATGACACTTTCAAATGCAAATTAATGAAATATAATTGTGGATCTGAATTTTATATAGCAAAATCACAAGTATGTTAGCTGATCTACCACTGAATTTTCATTTTCATATCTGATTTGTAGTAGTTATATATAAGAATAACAATAAACCCTAGTCCATGTAGTTATGCCCTCAAGGACTATTATATCTTCTAATTAGCTGGCCAAAAATTTATTACCCAAATTACCTAACAAATTTGATTTTTATAAATTATCATCAGAAAATACTAAATTCTTATATATTATGATGATTTCCAAAATGATGTACAGCTGGACGTGCACCATATGGTACTCTTATAGTAGGATTGAAGTTACCAATATTCAACATGACAGCGATGGATATGGAAGATATTTACTCTTGCAGCACTGTAGCAGCTACATATAAACTTGAAACTTGGTTCAAAATGTTGATTTCATTGTAGGTACACTGTATTGATACTATAGCACACGTAAAATTGAAACTTGGCCAACTGATTGAGACATAGAATTGATAAAGACAAACTGGCTGATAATGAATGAAAATTCTGATCAAGACAAACTGGCTGAAAGCAAGAATAATTGCATCAATGCCAAAATGACAGAATAATTCACTTGGTTCCAATACATGCCTAGATGGTGGAAACTGGAAAGTATTGAAAATAAAAATAGGATCCAACAAATAAACTGTCCAGGACTACAATCATTAATGTGGATATGGTGGTGAACCGTCTAGGAGCTTTCAATAACAATTATTTGTAGTAAACCATCTAGTTTACAATTATTAGAAGATAAGCAATTATTTCACTTAAGTATTCACATATAAGATTATGTCAAATATTTATGCATCACAATGCAAGGAGACATTTTGTCAAACAAATTGTAAGCAAATAGCAAAGATTTAAATTATTTGGGTTGGGCTAATATGCTTTGTAGGATGAATCAGTGTGGAAGCTGGATCCGAAAACCTGATGAACTGTTGATGAATTCAATCCCAAAACTATTGTAGAAATCATCCATTGGATTATAGACATCTATTTATATTCAATCATTCCCAAACTACTGCAAAAGTGAACTTGGATGTGATATGGTCAGCAAGATTGAATTAATCCAGTCAACTTGTAGATGCTAAATTCTGAAAACAAACTCTGATAATAAAAAGACTATTTTTATAAGCTACCACTGATACCAACAGCAATATTACTTCCTTACAGCCAGTTATAATTACCCAAAACTGAACTATTTGAAATCCTTACTGAATATGTATTTGAATGTAAAGAATAATAAACGGTAAATGAACTTGCAGCAATACCAACACTTCCTTGTAGGGTTTCACCTTGAAACAGGGGTGACAGCATAAAAAATACAGCTCTTTAATATTCAAGGAATCTACCAAATATTTTTTAACAACACCAAGCTGATTTCATTGTCAGAGATTGTCCCCAAAGGCTGTGTTCTCCCTTTGATTAGAATAAGGGTGGTGGGACCCACATGTCAGGGCCGTTGCCTTAAGGCAGCCATTCAAAAGCTACGCTTCTGGGTTTGGCATCCGGAGCCTGGATGCAGGTCCAGATTCGTGCTGGGTCTGGGTGTGGGTTTGTTGTGGCACTGGGTTCGCCGCGGCAACTAAGGACTGCACTTCTAATGAAATTGAACAGCATGAAATGAAATTCATTGTGCCCTGACTCCATTTGCTCGTGCCCTGTGATGAAATTTAAGTCCCTTCCTCTAAAAATAGTTGAACTTAATTATTTATAAATTAACAAATTAAAATTAAATTTTTGATATATCTTTCTTATAATATTCTCAAATTTAACAACATTGTTTTACTTTTTATACATTTTAATTTAATAAGTTAAAAATATTTATATTAATTTTAAATTTAATATAAAATAATTTTATTTTAATAAATGATACATTTGGCTATTTTATTTTGTACTATAATTTAATTTCATATGTATATATGTATCATGTATGCATGTATGTATCATTTATGTATATATATACATTCATACATATATGTATATATATATTTGTATATATCTATGTATATATATTTATGTATATGTAATGTCCCCACTTTAGCAGTTGACCAAGTGTGTGTGCGTTAGCCTTGTTATACATGGTCCCGAGGGCTAACAAAGGGTTTAAGGGGATCCTGGAGTGTTTTGGCCTAGTCATTTCCAGTTTGGGCCAAAACGAAGTTGATTTACTCAGTTTCAGGCATACTTACTATTTTTAGTAAGTCAGCAGAACATAGTGGAGGCCAGTTTTGGTGTTTGGATTTGATACTCCTTGGTGAGAGCTTTCCGACGAGCTATCACTCGCATTATTCGGAGTCCGATTGCTAATACATTTTAATGCCTGAAGTTTATTAAAGTAACATTTAATTTAATTGTAAAATATTAAAGTGTTACTCTAATATTTATTTTATGGGGATCTATACCCAAGGGAGACATAAGTGAATATTTTAATATATGTTTTATATTGCTCATCTTTTATCCCACATTGCCGATGAGAGTTGAGTCGACCCTTGGAAAAAGAATAAAAGGAAGCGTTTGTGGCTTCATTTGACATGTTGAATATGAGAAGAAATTGGTGTATGAGTTGCAGACACGTTCTTGGCATCAGAGGACGTCTATCCTCTCTTGTGACATTCTAGACGTCATTCCCCTGGGGTTTGGCCTTTGGAATCCATTGCTACCAGCTTCATTATCAGGCAGTTTGGGCACGTTTCTGGCTACAGGCAGATTGGATGTCTTGCTGATAACTTCTTCTCCATTTGTTCGATGCTTATGCCACTTTGAGGGGATGATATATGAAGACATTGGACTGACTGAAGATAAAATATTACTGTAGCAGCCGCGCCACTGTAGCAGCCGTGTCACTGTAGCAGCCGCATCACTGTAGCAGCCGCGTCACTGTAGCAACGTCACTGTAGCAGCTGCGTACTGTAGCATCTTGTTAGCAGCAGCCTAATGCTATGGCCCAGGCTATCACTCTTTGAAAACAATATTCATGCCATTCTATTGCTGGAGTATTTAGTAAGTTGTTTCATTGCCAATATTGCACTTAATCTGAAAATCGATATAAATACAGTGTGCTGGTTATTTCAGTTGTGTGTTTATGCTTTCATTTTCATATTCATGTTACATGCATAGATCCTTGTTAAAAGGGCACAAAAAATAACAATACAACAAACCATTCTGGAGTCATAAGGGTTGTAACACAAAAAACAGAGAAATTAGGGACTGCAAGCAAAGTGTTTGACGGAATTATTTTATAGCTGTGATTTCCTTTAGAAGTGGATTTTGGGGGTGACCATTACAGTATATATACATACATACATGTGTATATATATTTGTATATATATGTATATATACACACATATGTATACATACATATATATCTATATATATATATATATATATTAACCAACCCTAAATCCATTTTCAGAAATTTTGCTGAAGTGGTTAACCAAGTCCTCGAACTCAAATTTGAACCCAAACTAGCAACTTTGTTCAAAAGGAAAAGGGTATCACAAATCTTAGTAGGAGGCTGTGGTTAGATTATAATGTTTAAATCATAGATTGTAGTCTCGCCCAAAAATTGCTAGAACTCGGCAAACTCAGAAGTCCTAGAGCTCGCCGAGTCCAGTGGCCTTGTACTCGCGAGTCATGGCTTGGTGAGTCCAGACATGGACTCATTGAGTCCTGGGGAGGGACTCGTGCGAGTTTTGGAGTCGTACTCGCAAGTCCCGACGCACGACTCTTGCATGCCATACATACTCGAAATACAATAAAATGATTTCTTTTTAACTTTTTGCTCATTTCTTTGCTCTTGGTTGCCAAAAACAGTTCTGCACATCTAGATAGGGTTGGAAGAAGAGAAGAGGAGCATACGAGATCGAAATAGAGCCAAGTAAGTGATTTTTCTTCTCTTTTTTTTTCGTTTTTTGATTGAAAATTTGGATTTTTTTGAAAAATATGTGGAAATGTTGGCAAAATTTTTTCCTTTTTCCTTTTTTACCTATTTTTTAATATTTTTAGCTTGTTTTTGAAATCTATTTTTTTCAAATGATTGATTATCATTTTTTTTTTAACAAAAACCTACTGATTTTTCTTATGTTTAGATGTTCAAGCAGCAATGTCAACATCAAGGCCATATAGAAAAGACGCTGTATGGAAGTATGGGATACCGGGAAATAAGAAGGGTGAGGTCACTTGCACTTAATGCAATAAATGGATGACAGGGGTAATCAATAGATTAATATACCACATTGCCACTATAATTGGACATAATGTGGACATATGCCCTGCATCGACTCCGGAGATTGTTAGAGAGATGAAGGCCCTTCTTGGTAATTATGAATTGAAAAAAAGAGAAAGACAAAAGACTAAGGAAGCACTAGCAGCAACAATGAATTAGAATGTATCCATTTCTATGCCATCGGATTCCCTTGGTGGCCCAAGTTCAGGCATCCATCAACCACATTCTTCTTTTGGTGAGTCTTGGGTTCTTTTTCTACTTCTAGTGCTAGCCAGATTCCTCCATTAGGATTGGATTAATTTTTTTTTATGCAATGTTCTAGGAGCACAACCTTCACTTGAAGGTATGAGATGGTTTAAAGAAAAACATCATGAAGCTAGGATGAGAGCAGCAAATTTTTGGTACTATACTGATTTACCTTTCAATGTGGTGAACAACCCCATATTGGGAAGGTTTGGTGAATGCATTGACAATTACAAGGTGTTTAAGACTCTAACAGCTAGAGATTTGAGTAGGTCATTGCTAGAGGAAGCCGTAAAAATTACCTGGCTTGTGGTTGATGACCAAAAAAAATTGTGGTAGAGAAAAGGTTGCAGCATCTTATCAAATGTATGGAATAAGACTCCTAAATTTTTTAGTGGCTTTTAATGGTGCATTGTTATTCCTCAAGTCCATATGAAGTCAAAATTGCTGAGACTTGTGCAACTTATTAGCTGGGATGATCCAGGAGGTTGGTGGTGAGAATGTTGTCCAAGTTATCATGAACAACGCAACTACCTATGTAGTTGTAGGTAGTCTCCTTATTTAGAGGCATCCTACAATTTCATGGATTCCTTGTGTTGCACATTTCTTGGACTTGTTAGAGAACATTGGCAAGATTGGATGGATGTAAAGTGTGGTTGAAGATGCTAAAAATGTTACCAAATTTATCTACAACTATATTTGGGTGCTTTCTTTGACGAGGAAACACACAAATGACAAGTACCTTGTGGGACCAGGAGTGACAATTTGCTAGCCACTTCCTTACATTGCAAAGCATTCTTGGTGTCACTCCTCATCTCAAACAAATGTTTCTGTCTAATGCTTCGTTGCAGTCTCCATTTTCTAAGAAAGCTAAATGGGAGAAGATTGGAATTATAGTTTTTGATGACACATTCAACAAAAATGGAGGGGAGTTAATCAAGGTAATTAACAAACACAAACATAAAATTTATATAAGATTATCTATTTGCTGTTTTTATTTTTTATTTTGAGAGGTGAATTTTCTAATAATTTAAAACTTGTTTTCATTTTTTTAGTTGATTGAACCTTTGGTTAGGGTTCTTTGTAAGGTGGATGGAGAGGGTATGCCAATGGGTTTAATTTATTTAGGCCATAGATGGGGCCAAAGAGGCAATTTCACATTACTATGGTGGAAACAAAAAAACGAAATCATTTGGTGCATCATTGATCGTAGATGGACAAACCAACTCCACTAGCTAATTCATGCCTTGGCCTACTTCTTGAACCCAACAACACCTCAATGATCTTGTCTTCGTCTTGTACAATCTTCGCCTTCGAACTAGAAAGGTGGAGGGAGTTTCACATGAGTCCATAGACTTGGTTGATATTGATCCATATCGTGAATGGATTGTCAGTGAACAGAATGATGACGATGTCCCCCTTATTGAAGATCTTGTAGAATTGGAGAAAAGAGCAACAAAAGAAGCAAACGTAGTAGAATTGGATGCAATGGAGGAGGACGAAGACAATTTTGATTTTGAAGAACATCAAACACCTCTCGTAGCACCTTCTAGTTTGAGGCCTCAAGAATTGGGTTACATTAGGGGAGGAAAGAGGAAGATGTAGATTTTATTTGGTTGTTTCTCTTATTTTGACATATCATAATTTCTAAACATTTGTAAACTTATGAATCTGTTATAAATTTGAAAGTTTGAAACTATGGGTATGATTATGAATTTATGATTCATGAATGATGAAATTTCAAATATTGAGTATTTGAAGATCATATGACACGTGTAATGTTTGAATTATGGCTCTGATGTTCTCTAAATGCATTAACTTGTTTTTGTTTTTTTGTAAAACTACGATTTTTTCTTTGTTGAGTCCTAGCCAAGTCCTAACCGATGTTTTTGCCAAGTCTCAAGTTTGAGTCCTATTTTGGGTTGCTGAGTTTGCATTGAAACCGAGTTCTAAAACTATGATTTAAATTATCATTTCTCCTTCAAAATTGCCCCCTCCCAACAAAACGAACATAAATTATTTCTTTCTTAGAGCTTGCCATTTTAAGCACCACCAAAAAGGTGTGATGGTAGATATTCCCTTTACACAACAATTAAAAAAGGACATATCAACCCAATAAAAATTTTGATTACAATCTTTAGATGATTAACATGCGTATAAGAAACTAATTCAACAACCTTTTCCATTTCTAAAACATGAATTAATAATATAGACTTCTAAAGTGAATTGGCCTAGCAAGGTATGACCATGAAGATTTTAGACCAGCAATTTAAAAGGGGAAAACCAATATTTTCTAAGTATTGAGCATGACTTAAAAAGATACAACTAGTACTCATAAATTTGCTATAAGAAAATATTACAGAACCTCACCAAAAGTCTCAAAGATCTGTAAATATTCAGGAATCACCAAAGCTAGAGAAATAACAATAATTGGAAAAAAACCACAAACCCATAACTGAAACAATAAACATGAAGCCAACAAAAGAAATAAGAAAAACTTCACAAAACAAAAAATCCACTAAACTGAAAACATAAAATCTGGAAATCTTTATCTATTGGAGCACATTGACAATCCTTGAGTGGATCTACATTGAAAGCTTGAGGTTTATCATCCTTAGAGCTTCACAAATCTATAGGGCTTTTCATACTCGGGAAGATAATAATGCAAGCTTATTCTTGGGAAAATAAAATTGTTTCCAAAAGCATGAAGACCCTCTTTGAAGACATTCCTGCCTTTCATAACTTTTTGAGGAAATAGAATAATAATATCATTATTTTGATAATTATCTTTCCAAAGTTACAAAAAAACAATAAAGTTTTTTTTTATATCACCTTTTTGCACCATGGGTCTAGTGACTGCCGACACTATTAAATCACCTAAAAACACCTTTATAAATAATTAATGCAAGTCATCTTTTAATATAAAGTTACATTTTTTGACAATATTATATTATAATTAATCTCATAATTTCAAAAAAGGGACATAATTATGCAATTGATTCCCAACTAGGAGCATCTCTCATTTGAATAATGGAGCTATGCTTATCCAGCAAAATCGAGTGGAGTCTTTAATTCTGACTAGAATCTTGTTGTTTTACATCCTTGTGCGTAATGATGTTTGTAACTTTGTATTCCTTATTGGAGTGCTCAATTTTGTGGCATAACAGTTTGTGTTATAAGTGCATGTGATGATATCAAAATCAGATTATCAGTGTAATAATGATTATTTGAATGTTTTCTGTAATGCAGCTTACATGCCTGAAGAAGAATCCGAACAACTACCTTCAAGCCATTTGTAGTATTCCAAGAACATTGAGAATGATGTAAGTTATGTCCAATAGCATATGAATTCAATCCATTGCATGTTGCAATTTGTTAAATTACGTTTTCTCTCATATACTATAATGAGTGTAATCTTTCTGTTTTATATTTCATGTTTAAATGTTAATGCCGATGGATCATTATATTTGGCTATGGTGTAAAAGTGGATATTCTTCAGCCCAATTCTGTATCATTCTTGTTGTGTGTTTGGTAGAAATTTGGCTTGGATGCAAAATATCATTCCCTTAAAAGTTTTGGTTAAAGGGCATTTTGTTAGAAATTACAAATTACGGTGTAATACTTTGTCTAACTTTCTATATTAGACTATTGTGTTAGAAATTTTGCCAACTCTGTCCGAAACCTCGCAAGACCCAAAAACCTCTTAGAAGCTAGTTCCTTTTCTATTGCACTTGCAATGTAATTTCCCCATTTTACGCAACATTGTTTTGTGAGCTACGGGCCAATTTGTGAGTTTTCCCTTAAGCCTCTAGGCGAATTTGGGAGAATTAACAAACTTCTTGGAGGATATAGGTTCAATATTTTTTCGTTTTTGTGTGTGGCGTTGAGCTCAGTTGGTGTTATGGATCCTTATGACACTTAGACAATTGTTTTCGGACTCTTGGGGTGTTCTCCAAAGTTCTTGGAGAGTACATGTATTTAGTAATTCACTTGTTTGGCTCCGATCATCATACTTCATCTTTAATATCATCCCAATGTGATCAGAGTTTGAATCCGGTTCAGTTTCAATGCTTTCGCAACTTGGGGGAGTCATTGAATAATTGATTTTTTATTTCACTAATGTTGTCTAATGTTGAGAATAATAAAAAGACAACTTAGTCTAATAGCTCATTGGAAAGGTAATAAAGTGTTAAAGTTGAACCCTTAGTGAAGGGGGCCTTTGTAATGTCCCCTCCTTAGCCAGTTTTGCTTACAAGGTTAGTCTATTAATGGTCCTTGTAGACTAACAGGTCGGATAGAGGACCCAGGCTGGTTGCTCTCCATTAAAAATATGTCAGGAGGTTTCTTTCTTGATTGGCTAGAGCATTTAAGCTAATCACTCTAGTTAAGCCTCATTGAATTTCATAATCTCTCCTTGGGTCGCTAAAAAACACATTAATAATAGTAAGTTTTCATCTATCCTAAGTGTCTTATTCCTAGAGAGAGAGTGAAAGGGGAACTGAGATATAAAAGAGTGACTTAAGTGGAAAAGGCATATAACATAAGGTGAGCGCTCGTAAGGGGAAGAATTGAAAAACTGATCATTAGTATATTCATAAAATCTGATTTGGGGTGATAAGGTTTTAGCCCTAATTAGGGCGTAACTCTGGAGAAGTTTTAAATAAGGCAAACTTAGGGGCAAAGTTATTATGTTGGATAAAATTTTTTCTTTCTTGCCTCCCTTGAGGAGCTTGTGGTTTTGAGGACTTTGGAGATGGAAACCTCCATTGTTGTTGCACATCTACAGCTGCGAGAGATCGGCCAAGGGTGTGAGGAGGAACTCCAGCCATCAGCCAAGGGTTTGAAGAGGAACTCTAGCCATCAGGGGTTTCCATGGAGCTCAAAGTGAATTAGTTTGGTATACAAATCTGAGCCACCTACTTGCTTATGTGTGTGGCCGAATTGCCTTGATTGTGAAGGCTTTGGATACATTTTGAAGGATCTTTGTACAAGTGATAATTGGCACATAAGGACGATTTGTGTGAAGACTAGACAGCAATTTTGAAGAGTGTTTGGGACTGGTTATAGAGTTTTTGTCTACGGCTGTAGGGAGGTGGCTGCTTGCCAAGCCAACCCTCTTATCCAGCTCTTTGAATATCATTTCGGTGCAGGAGCACCTAGGCCAATTGACAGGAGCACCATGGCAATTGTGTAAATGTGGTTTCTTGTTTTTGTGTTTTGAGTCTTTTGCAATGTAATAAGGTCTTGTATGACAATTTCAAGTGTGTTTGAGTCATTTTATGGTCATATGTCAAATGTGGAAAAATTGTCAAAGGTTGACAAAAAGTTATCATTGCAACTTTCTTATAAAACTGCCATATTGAGCAAAATTGATTAGTTTGGGGTTAGCTAATGTTCAAAAGTCAGTTATGGATGTTTGAGGGTTGATCAAACCTATAAATTTCTTTGTTTCATCGACCATTGGGTTGGTGGTTGGGTGTATTGAAGAAAAATCAATAAAATTTTGAATTTCCCTGGATTTTTACTGTTTTTTCTGACGTTGCAGTCTGATTCCTTTCATTTTTCAGTATGAAATTCATCATGTTTTGATTGGAAACCAATTGGATGTGTTAGATTAGTGAACTACCTTCAATTTGGCTTTTGTGGCATTAAATTTCAATCAGATTTGAAATAGTTACGATCATTTTATTAACTGTAATTTCCAGATTTTTACAATAACAGTCCTGTTGCAGCTTTTATTCCGAATTGGTACGAAAGAATTAAGGCTCAAGACCAGACTCATTTGAAAGAGGGGTGAATTAACTTTCATTTGGCACCGGTTTCATGAATTTTGGTTAAGTTTAGTGCAAGTTATAGCAATTTTTTTAAAAACTGCCCGTGCAAAGCCATTAAAGGAGGGTTTGAAAGTCTAAAATGTAGTTTTTGACCATTCCACCCATTGTATGCCACTGTAACTTGGTGGAATGGTCTGAATGATGTTAATCAGATGTGTGTGAGTTTGGGAAGCAGAGGTGGTCACTTGGGATTCTTTTAATGTGATGACCTAGTTGAATTTTTGTGCATTTTCAATGCAAATGAAGGTGTAGAAGTTGAGTTTCAGTCAATTGATGTTATGGATGGTCATGTTAAGGTTTTGTGAGCATGTGCAGGTCTAATGGAAAGTGTTCCAAGTGGTTTCAAGGGTGTGTGAGGTGTGGAGATGTCATTTTCATCAAATCCTCCTAATTGCAAGCAAAATGAGGGTTTCTTGTTTTGGGGTCTTAAATTGCATGACTAACCCAAGAGGCTGTTGATTTAGATGTTTTATGACATATTGATCTGCTGTTTTGAGGTTTTGAGTGAAGCTTACATGGTTGAAGGGTAGTTGCTTTGTAAATTCGACCAATTTAGGCCTAGTTCAAGAGGGGCCAGTCATAGAACAGCTATACTTTCTGAAACAAGTGCTTAAGATCTTCTGATATGTTTGAATGGGCCTTAATGGGTATCCAAAAAAGCATTTGGATCATGGGTATGAGGTGTCTTTGAAAAGTTATGCCTATTTTTCAAGTTTGGAAGGTTGCTTGGCAATGAGGGTGAGTTGATGCTGGATAGGTTGAATAGGGTTTCATGGTGTGATCCACTGTTGATATTTGATCAATTTGAGTTGGTCTAGAGGTATCACCCTGCTCTGCATCACATTTCTACGCCAAACTACTTTCTAATCAGCTACATGTTATAGTACTATCTT